>NW_026750754.1:0-1607 GCF_022355385.1 Mustela nigripes
TTGAGAAGAGATGAGGACCTAAGGCCATGGCGGGTCCGATGTGCTCATTGTGAGGCCAGCTGTCTGGGTGGGGCCAGGAGATCCAGGCTCAGGCTGTGTCAGAAAGGGCATTAGTGCCCAGGTCAGCCTATATATTTGGGGTACAACCGAATGGCGTGCAGGTTGATCCTCATTTGTGGCTTCTGGATAGCCCAGAGGGCAATGTTTTTCTTCTGGAGGGCAGGAAGAGTGCTGCATTGTAGTTCTGGATTGCCAAACTGGAGGGCTTGGGGGCCAGTAGTCTGAGGACGGAAGTCTGAGAACCCAAGCTAGGCCTAGGTTTCTGGGTGAGGATATGGAAGGCACAATCAACAGACCAACCTGAATCAAGATCTCGTGCATCTGAAGTCAGGGCGAGGATCAGACGATCGCTCAGGTTGGACATTCTGTCCCTGATGGCCCCTTCTTGAAGGAGGGGTGGATCACGAGGCCACGGGGGTTTTCCCACGATGGGAGATGTGAGAAGTTCCCAACTGCAAAGATTCTTCTGCAGCAAAATTGAGACCTGTTGGTTGGCTCCAGTACAACGATTCCCAGCAGGGTTCTAAGGATGGATGGCTGGGTAGCCCACCTCGCATTCCAATTGTCTCCAAGCAACAAGACAGGTCAGATCTGCTGGATCTGGAGAGCAACCGAGGAAGCTGAGTTGAAATGGACTCTCCCGTGGATGTGTCCTAATATGATATTGTGACTATGGAGAACTTGGAATGAAGCGGTGGCACTGGGGCCCTGAAGGGTTCTCCTAAAGGGAGGCTTTCACACAGCTCCTTCGTGCAAGTTTCCCATGTGTAGATGAGATTTGTTCTGATGTGTGAGTCAAGAAACAGCCATATGCTGTTATTGAAATCCAGGCCTCTGAGGAGAGATGCCTGAAAGCCAAACCAATGGATCTGATAGGTGCCTAGGGGCCTGATCGTTTCTTTTTTACCTCTGGGGACATCAGTCTACGGGTCTGAGTCCAGGTAGATGCTCAGATGCGCCCAGATTGCCCCTGTTAGTCCTGGGAAGCCACAAATATTGGGATGGACTCAGGGACTTTGGAGATTTATCCTCTTAGTAGGGTTGTGGCCATTGGAATGGGCACATAAAATTCCCTTGAAGAGGGCAAGCACAGTCGTCAGGTTTGGCTCCAGGGTCCTGAGCCTGTAGGGTGTGTAGGCCAGGGCTGTTTGACTAGTTGTCTGAAAACACAAACTCGCCTTATAATTCTGGTCATAGGTATGGCAGGACTGATCTACAGACGATGAGGATAACTCTTCGGGATATGAAAAAAGGTTGAGTGTGAGGCTCTTGCTCAAGTTTTTGTCTCTGGATATCGTGTCACTCATGGTCGTGAAATTTCCGGGTGACTTCATGGGAAATGGACGAGTCTTCCTCTCTGGGGGTTTGGCCCCATCCAAAGAGTTTGGGGTCATTCTGTGGGATGGAAGAAGTCCGTTGTTCCGTTGTTCTTGATTTGTTTTGTTTTGTTTTTTAACCTCAGGTGTCCCACCAAATGAGGGATTCCAGAGTAGAGCCCTGGGTAGGGGCGAGTGGACAACCAGAAATCTGGTTAAAAATTGGGGCCT
>NW_026750755.1:0-1607 GCF_022355385.1 Mustela nigripes
GATCACCCAGCTCAGTGTGCAAGCTTGTCAAAACCAGTGTAAAGTGCGTGCTGGATATGAGCCCACAGAGGCATCAACAATGCAAAGCAAGAGAATTAACAGCCCTGGTAGAGTGTCAAACTTGAACTGTACTCACAGTATCAATATTAATGACAAAATGGAATAGAAGAGGAAACCTGCACCAGGATGTTGTGTGGACAGAGTTTGAAGGTCACAAACAATCACAGAGACACACATACACACCCAGGTGAATATAAAACTTTTTAAATTTAATTTTATTTTCTCAGAGTTCCAAGAATCATTGTTTATGCACCATGCCTTGTGCTCCATACACTAGATGCCCTCCTTAATACCGACCACCAGGCTCATCCATCCCCACACCCCCTCGCTTCCAAAACACTCAGTTTGTTTCTCAGAGGCCACAGTCTCTCGTGGTTCATCTCCCCCTCTGATTCACCCCATTTCATTTTTTCTTTCCTTCTCCTAATGTCATCTGTGTTATTCCTAATGCTTCACAAGTAAGTGAAACCACATGATAATCGACTCTCTCTGCTTGACTTACTTTACTCAGCATAATCTCCTCCAGTACTGTCCATGTTGATACAAAAGTTGGGTATTCATCCTTTCTGATGGAGGCATAGTGTATATGGACCACATCTTCCTTATCCATTCATCCATTGAAGGCATCTTGGTTCTTTCCACAGTTTGGTGACCGTGTTCATTGTTGCTATGAACATTGGGGTACAAGTGGCCCTTCTTTTCACTACATCTGTATCTTTGGTGTAAATACCCAGTACTACAATTACAGGGTCATAGGGAAACTCTATTTTTACTTTCTTAAGGAATCTCCACAATGTTTTCCAAAAGCGGCTGCTCCAACTTGCATTCCCACCAACAGTGGAAGAGGGTTCCCCTTTCTCCACATCCCCTCCAACACATGTTGTTTCCTGTCTTGTTAATTTTGGCAATTCTAATTGGTGTAAAGTGGTATCTCAGTGAGTGGGGGTTTTTTTATGATAAAATTAATTTTTTTATTTTCACCGTAACAGTATTCATTATTTTTCCACCACACTCAGTGCTCCATGCAATTCCTGACCTCTATAATACCCACCACCTGGTACCCCAACCTCCCACCCCCCTGCCACTTCAAACCCCTCAAATTGTTTTTCAGAGTCCATAGTCTCTCATGGTTCACCTCCCCTTCCAATTTACCCCAACTCCCTTCTCCTCTCTATCTCCCCAGGTCCTCCATGCTATTTGTTATGCTCCACAAATAAGTGAAACCATATGATAATTGACTCTGTCTGCTTGACTTATTTCAATCAGCACAATCTCTTCCAGTCCCGTCCATGTTGCTACGAAAGTTGGGTATCATCCTTTCTGATGGAGGCATCATACTCCATAGTGTATATGGACCACATCTTCCTTATCCATTCGTCCGTTGAAGGGCATCTTGGTTCTTTCCATAGTTTGGCGACTATGGCCATTGCTGCTATAAACAATGGGGTACAGATGGCCTTTCTTTTCACGACATCTGTATCTTTGGGGTAAATACCCAGGAGTGCAATGGCAGGGTCATAGCGAAGCTCTATTTTTAATTTCTTGAG
>NW_026750756.1:0-1607 GCF_022355385.1 Mustela nigripes
ACTAGGTTTGTGAGGTTCTTTAGAATATTGCTTTTGTGGTTTGTGAAGAGTGGCTTCATATGTATTGGTTCATGGCATGATCTTTGACATGAGGTTCACTTGAGCTGGAAATTCAAATATAGATAATTTGAGTTTCATCACTGAGTGATACTGACAATAGTAAAAGTGTTTGGAATTATATATGCATTGGCAGAATTGTAGAATTTTCCACTTACCAGAAATTTAATCTTAAATCTTAGTGTAAGTGACTGAACTTCTCTTGGTCTCTTTCTTTACCTTATAATTGAGTTAATTTTACCTCTAGAGTATGGATTGATGAAAATAAAATAAGACAAGTAATTTAACTGGCACATTGCCTGGTACACAATCAACACTTAATAAATCATTTTCAAGCTATATTACTTTGAATTCCAAAAAGCTTTTGTGTTCTAAAAAATATATTATTTCAGAACCTGAAAAGGAAATGAAGAAAATGTAAGTAAATAGAGCTGTTTAAAAACTTAAAAGGCTGCAGAATCTTTCTCTTTCTCTTTTTTTTTCCTGAGTACATTTGGCCACAATAAGGTGCTGCTCATTATTGTACAAAACATGAATGAAAGCGTCACATGAGTGCTATAATTATAACAAATGTTTTGGCCAAATAAACATATCAGTGGACTCTGTTCTCTCTCTCTCTTTTTTCTTTTTTTTTTTAGATTTTTATTTATTTATTTGACAGACAGAAATCACAAGTAGACAGAGAGAGGGATTGGAGGAAGCAGGCTCCCCACCGAGCAGAGAGCCTGATGTAAGGCTCGATCCCAGGACCCCGGGACCATGACCCAAGCCAAAGGCAGAGTCTTTAACCCACTGAGCCATCCAGGTGCCCTGCCTCTGTTCTCTTATACAACTCCTGTAGGCCATATAATGAAGAGTGTGGGTCTTTGAGTTAGTGCTACTGGAGTCCAAATCCCAGCTCTACCAATAACTAGCAGTGTGTCCTGAGATGTCTTGGTGACCCAGTTTAATAATTTGAAAATTGAATTAATAATAACATCAAAAGATAGTTGAATAAATGAAAGAGATATTGGAGACAAAAGTCTTGGGAAAGTATTCAATTTAGAGTAAAAAAAACTATAAATATCATGGTCATCATCATCACCAATATTGTTAATCTTTGCTGTAACACCTCAGTATGCTTCAAACTCCTTTTCTTTTTTTTTTCCATATTCTAACATGTCTGTTTACATAAGACCCTCAAGGAGTGTTGTGCCTGTTTGTTTACATAAGACCCCCAAAGAGTGTTGTGCATGTATGAGAAGACTGTAAATAATACTTATCTCTTTTCTTCAGGAAATCTATGTAAAAAAGGAAATTAACATAGAATTATGCTGTCTTAATCAAATGGGTATGCGCTTTCAATAAGCAATTTTGAGTCCATAAAAATTTCTGGTTGTTTGTCAGTCAAAAACAATGACCCTGGGGCGCCTGGGTGGCTCAGTGGATTAAGCCGCTGCCTTCGGCTCAGGTCATGATCTCAGGGTCCTGGGATCGAGTCCCGCATCGGGCTCTCTGCTCAGCAGGGAGCTTGCTTCCCTCTCTCTCTCTCTCTCTGGCTGCCTCTCTGT
>NW_026750757.1:0-1607 GCF_022355385.1 Mustela nigripes
CTGATGATTTCCCTAATCTCATTGTCATGTTCCATCATTCTTCACTTCTTCTTTGGCTTTGCTTCCTTATTTTCCAGTGTTTGTCATCCAGGACACTAATTTGATCCTCTGCTTCTTCCAGGTTCTTGAGATTTGCCTGCAGTCTGTTACCAATCCTTTCATCAGAGACTCTTTATTTTATTTTATTAATTTATATTATTTTATTTTTATCACTTTTATCTCTGTGGTTCAAGACTCCCTAATGCCTTCTGTGTTTTTCTGATGTACAGTGAGTATCCTGGCTGCTGCTTTCCATCTTTTTGTGGTCGTGTTACATGTACAGGTTCCACTTCGATTGCCTGGTCATGATCATTTCTTCTTTGCCTTCGGCATCAGTTGATTCTTCCATTTTGCATTGGACCTAGATATCTCTCTTCTTCTCTGTATTCAAAAAGCCCATTCTTTTTTCTATTTTTAAAAATTTTCAGCATAACAGTATTCATTATTTTTGCACTACACCCAGTGCTGCATGTAATACATGGCCTCTATAATATCCACCACCTGCTTCCCCCAACCTCACACCCCTGCCACTTCAAACCCCAAAGATTGTTTTTCAGAGTCCATAGTCACTCATGGTTCACTTCCCCTTATTTCCCTCAACTCCCTTCTACTCTCTAAATCCTCAAGTCCTCTATGTTATTTGTTATGCTCCAGAATTAAGTGAAACCATATGATACTTGACTCTCTCTGCTTGAGTTACTTCACTAGAATAATCTCTTCCAGTACCGTCCATATTGCTATAAAAGTTGGGTATTAATCCTTTCTAATGGAGGCATAATACTCCATACTGTATATGAACCATATCTTCCTTATCTATTCATCCCTTGAAAGTATCTTGGTTCTTTCCACAGTTTGGCGACCATGGGAATTGCTGCTATAAACTTTGGGTTACAGATGACCCTTCTTTTCACTGCAGAGTCATAGGGAAGCTCCATTTTTTATTTCTTGAGAAATCTCAATACTGTTCTCCAAAGAGGCTGCACAAATTTGCATTCCCATCAACAGTGTAAGAGGGTTCACCTTTCTCCACATCCCCTCCAACACACGTTTCCTATCTTGCTAATTTTGGTCATTCAACTGGTGTAAGGTGATATCTCTATGTGCTTTTCATTTGAATCTCCCTGATGACTGGTGATGATGAACATTTTTTCATGTGTCTGACAGCTATCTGTATGTCTCCATTGGAGAAATGTCTGTTCATATCATTTGCCCATTTCTTGATATGATTGTCTGTTTTGTGCGAGTTGAGGTTGAGGAGTTCTTCATAGATTGTGGATATCAAACTTTTGTCTGTACTGTCAATTCCAAATATCTTCCTCCCACTCCATGGGTTGCCTCTTTGTTTTCTTGTCTGTGCAGAAGATTTTGATTTTGACCCCTTTCCCTCTAACTACCCATGTCCTCCATGCTTTCAGTTATGCTCCACAAATAAGTGAAACCATATAATAATTGACTCTCTCTGCTTGACTTATTTCACTCAGCATAATCTCTTCCAGTCAAATCCATGTTGATACAAAAGTTGGGTATTCGTCCCTCTGATGGAGTCATAATACTCCATAGTGTATATG
>NW_026750758.1:0-996 GCF_022355385.1 Mustela nigripes
TCTCCATCCAGCCACTGAGAGGCCTTACCTGGGGACTGGGCTCAGGCTGATGGTCACAATGTGTGTTTGTGACCTTTGTGGCCCGTAAGTATGGGCGGGGACTCATGGGCCACACTGGTTTCAACTACACTGATCCTTGGACAACATGCCAACCACAAGGTCTCTGCCATGGGGAAAGACTTCTGGGAAAGACTTCTGATTTCTGCATCATTTTCAAACCCGGCCGTACTTGGAGATAAGGTCTAGGTTCTGAAGCCTGAAAACCGAGATTGAGAAGAGATGACGACCTAAGGCCATGGCGGATCCGATGTGTCCAGACTCAGGCTGTCTCAGAAAGAGCATTAGTGCCCAAGTCAGCCTATATATTTGGGGTAAAGCCGAATGGCGTGCAGGTTGATCCTCATTTGGGGTTTCTGGGTAGCCCCAGAGGGCAATGTTTTTATTATGGAGAACAGGCAGATTGCTGCATTGAAGTTCTGGATTGCCAAACTGTAGGGCTTGTGGGCCAGAGTCTGAGGACTGAAGTCTGAGAACCCAAGCTAGGCCTACGTTTCTGGGTGAGACCTGTATCGAGATCTCGTGCATCTGAAGTCAGGGCGAGGATCAGACGAACGCTCAGGTTGGACATTCTGTCCCTGATGGCCCCTTCTTTAAGGGGGTGGGTCGATCACGAGGGCACGGGGGTTTTCCCACGATCGGGGTTCTGAGAAGCTCCCAACTGCAAAGGTTCTCTGCAGGACAATTGAGACCTGTTGATTGGCTCCAGGACCTCGATTCCGAGCAGGGTTCTAAGGAGGTATGGCTGGGTAGCCCACCTCGCATTCCAATTGTCTCCAAGCAACAAGACAGGTTAGATCTGCTGAATCTGGGGGAGCAACCGAGGAGGCTGAGTTGAAATGGACTCTCCCGTGAATGTGTCCTAATATGATTTTGTGTCTATGGAGATCTTGGAATGAAGAGGTGGCACTGGGGCACTGAAGGGTTCTCCTAAAGAGA
>NW_026750758.1:1096-1607 GCF_022355385.1 Mustela nigripes
GGTGGGGGAGCAACCGAGGAGGCTGAGTTGAAATGGACTCTCCCGTGAATGTGTCCTAATATGATTTTGTGTCTATGGAGATCTTGGAATGAAGAGGTGGCACTGGGGCACTGAAGGGTTCTCCTAAAGAGAGGCTTTCACACAGCTCCATCGTGCAAGTTTCCCATGTGTAGATGAGATTTGTTCTGATGGGTGAGTCAAGAAACAGCCTTATGCTGTTATTGAAACCCAGGCCTCTGAGGAGAGATGCCTGTAAACCAAAGCTATGGATCCGATAGGTGCCTAGGGGCCTGTTCGTTCCTTTTTACCTCTGGGTACATCAGTCTACGGGTCTGAGTGCAGGTAGGTGCTCGATTGGTTCCAGATTGCCCCTGTTTGTCCTGGGAAGCCACAAATATTGGGATGGCTTCAGGGACTTTGGAGATTTATCCTATTAGTAGGGTTGTGGCCATTGGAATGGGCACACACAATTCCCTTGGAGAGGGCAAGCACAGTCGTCAGGTTTGGCTCA
>NW_026750759.1:0-1607 GCF_022355385.1 Mustela nigripes
TTGGAATATGATTGTCTAGTAGAGTCTCAGATATAAGAGAAAATCCTGCCAAGGAGGACCATACCATTATTATAGTCTTAATTATCCCTACACAATAAGAGTTTCAAATATAATGCCTTGAACATAGCAAAATGAAACAAAGCACACAAAGAAAAACCATTAACAAGATTTGATAGACAAAATGGGATTAAACTCCGTGCCTCCTCCAATCTTCCACAACCTGGAGGAAGATGGCATCTGACTGCCCGTTATTTTGGGAGCTGTTTCTTCGAGTTCAGCGTAGGCGCCTGGTGGCTAGTGCAAGTCTGCCCCAGGGACAGGTGGCCAAGGAGCTGCTGTCTCCTTGGGCCCAGAGGCTCAGGACAGGCATGCTTTCTGCCCAGACTCCTTCCTAAGAGTGGAGCACGCGCCTCTGCCCTAGTCGTCCCCTCATGTCTCCTTAGCAGCCAGGCTTCCATCTCACCACACAGGGAGCGGGTGACTCTTGTCTTGCCACCGGCCTTCTGTTCGTGCCAGGGCAGGCTAACCTGCTTCCTGAGTGATTCCCGACCCCAAGTCCAAGGGGTCCTTCTCTTCTCCGGGGGCGGCGTGCTGTGCCTTCTCCACACTTGGCTTCTCTCTCAGGCAGAGGGGATGCTAGGGCAAAGAGTATTTCGCTCCATGCGCGTATCTTCCACCTAGCTGCGGAGACTAGCTCAGGCAAGCAGCAGCAGCATCCCCAAACCCAACTCTGATTTCCCAAGGAACGCTGTGCTTTCCCAGGGGAGATGCCCAGGCATAGGGGCTTTCGCTGTATGCGGGTTTCTCCCACCGCGAGACTGGGCTCAGGCAAGCATCAGCAGCCCGCAGAACATTTCTCAGCGAATGCTGTGCTTTCGCAGAGGCTTTGATTGGAGCGAACAGCACTTTGCTGCTGCTTCCTCAGCAAGGCTTCAGTTGCGACAGGGAAGAAGAGCTGCGGGAGAGCTGGTGCCTCTTGGGCCTTGCTTCCCCGGGCTTCATGTCTGCATCCTGGGTTCACCCTGCTAGGCCGAACTAAGCAGACACAGCCACAACCCTGCAGTAGCTTGCATAGCGAAGGATGGCACTCTATGCACACTACCATCTCCCAGTGTAGGCATCGCTTGGCCTTTTACTCTGGCGCTCAGGCGGATTCTCAGACTAGGCCAGTGCTTTCCCCACAGGAAAAGAGAGGTGACAGGATCCCTGCACACCGCACGTGAACTGAATAGGGAGCTTTGGGGGACTGTGCCCACTCCTTCCCCTTAAACCCCGTGCCTCCTCCAAGCTTCCACATCCTGGAGGAAGACGGCATTTGACTCCCCGTTATTTCAGGGAGCTGTTTTTGCGAGTTCAGCATAGGCACCTGGTGGCTAGCGCATGTCTGCCCCTGGGACAGGTGGCCAAGAAGCTAATGTCTCCTTGGGCCCAGAAGCTGAGGACAGGCATGCTTTCTGCCCAGACTCCTTCCTAAGAGTGGAGCATGCGCCCTGCCCTACTCATCCTCTCCTGTCTCCTTAGCAGCCAGGCTTCTGTCTCTCTGCACTGGGAGCGGGTGATACTTGTATTGCCAGCTCTCCTTTATCGCAACTGTTTCCAGACCAGAA
>NW_026750760.1:0-1607 GCF_022355385.1 Mustela nigripes
AATTTTTAAGGTCAATCCATTTAGTCTTCTAATATTACATATGAAGGGATAGATGGCTAGAGGTTGTTACTGATTATCAAATGGCTGTATGAGTTTGGGCAATTTGATCTGCTGACTTTAAAGACCAGCTTGGAATTGAGCAAGCTGTTTGTAGGCACCATCTACATAAAAGATAAGAAGTAAGGAAGCTTGAAGAATCATCTAGATGTTCAGTTCTGTATTGCAAGGGTTTTCTTTTATCCTACAAAGATTATTACTAATGATTGTGTCAATATTTGGAAGAAGTCCATGTAAAAGACTGTATTGGGAGAACATGGTAAGGGCCACCAGGTCAGTCAACTAAAGGGTGATTATTATGAATAGCGAATAACCTTGTGGAATGATCTTTCTAGAATATATTTTGCAATGGCTGCCTGAATTAAAAAAAAACTGCACATTGCAGCAACATCATAAAAGCTTAGTTTTAGGGGCACCTGTGTGGCTCAGTAGGCTAAGTGTCTGCCTTCAGCTCAGGTTATGATCTCTAGGTCCAGGCTCCCTGCCCAGTGGAGGGTCTGCTTCTCTCTCTCCCACTGCTTCCCTTCAATCTCTCTCTCTCTCTCTGTATCTCTCTGTCTCAAATGAATAAATTTTTTAAAAATCTTAAAAAATATTTTTAAGCTAAATTTTAATAAGCTTTGGTTGAGTGGGCTCCTACAGCATGAGTCACTTTGTAAAGCTTTCAAATGCATGATGAACCATTCACTCCATGGTGTAAGATGCTCAGTAGGTATTTTGCCTGCCAATAAATCTTAGTCACATTGCAATCCTCCTTGCAGAAATGGAAATTCTTCCACATTTATAGGTTCAGTCCTTTTATTTAGAGCAAATGAGATGCCTGTTTTTCTTTCATGATATTCTGCTTCTACGTATTTATTTATTGGTTTTTGGTATGGAAGAAATAGGTTATCTTCTGGTGACCTTTTTACACCTGAATATTTTCATACATTAGTCAGATTACACAGGGCATATGGCATACTTTACAAGCTATTGTTGCCTATTCAAATGTCTCCTCAGGTGGAGAGAAAACATTTGGCATTCATTCCTCTATGATTCATGATCTTCTGACCTTGTTTTTGTGGTGGCCATAGTGACCCAGGTGTGAAAAAAGGACAATTCAAATCTGACTCTTATGTTTGTCTCTTTAGCTTCTATTCCAATGAAAAGTGAAATATTGTGAAAACCAATAATTCATGCAGTTAGTTTTTCCTCAGGGAGGGGCAAATGTCTGACTAATTAAAAGAAAGCCCATCAGTACTGGTGCTGGATGTTTAAACCTAACAATTTCTAGAAAATATATATTTCTTGTGTAGATATTTGTATCTGGAAAATTGTTCATCAAAATATTTCTTCTGAATAATGAGTGATCCCATACTTAAAGACACAAATATCACAATGTTACATGTGGACGTTTTTTAGTTTTGTGTTTTTAGAGACCTTATTTTCACTCACTGCATACAGAGCTGATGATTTTTATTTTACCATATATGGGGCTTTATCACAATGGAAACATGATTTAGTAACTGAAGCATAACTCTTCACTTATTTCTACTTTGTAGTTCCTTAGA
>NW_026750761.1:0-1606 GCF_022355385.1 Mustela nigripes
TCAATGTGATAGAACAAATCAATAAGAGAAGAGAGAAGAACCACATGCTCCTCTCAACTGAAGCAGAAAAAGCATTTGACAAAATCCAGCATCTGTTCCTGATTAAAACACTTCAAAGTACAGGGATGGAGGGAACATTCCTGAACTTCATAAAATATATCTATGAAAGACCCACAGCAAATATCATCATCATCCTCAATGGGAAAAAGCTCGCAGCCTTCCTGTTGAGATCAGGAACATGACAAGGATGCCCATTCTCACCACTCTTGTTCAACATAGTATTAGAAGTCCTAGCAACAGCAATCAGACAACAAAGAGAAATAAAAGGTATTCAAATTGGCAATGAAGAAGTCAAACTCTCCCTCTTTGCAGATGACATAATTTTTTATATGGAAAACCCAAAAGACTCCATTCCCAAACTACTAGACCTCATACAGCAATTCAGCAACGTGGCTGGATACAAAGTCAATGTACAGAAATCAGTGCCTTTCTTATACACTAACAATGAAAATACAGAAAGGGAAATTAGAGAATCATTTCCATTTACTATAGCACCATGAACCATAAGATACATGGGAATAAAACTCACCAAAGAGGTAAAGGATCTGCACTTGAGGAACTACAGAACACTCATGAAAAAAACTGAAGAAGACACAAAAAAAATGGAAGACCATTCCATGCTCTTGGATCAGAAGAATAAACATTGTTAAAATGTCTATACTGCCTAGAGAAATCTATACTTTTAATGCCATTCTGATCAAAATTCCACCTGCATTTTTCAAAGAGCTGGAGCAAATAATCCCAAAATTTGTATGGAATCAGAAGAGACCCCGAATCGCTAAGTAAATGTTGAAAAACAAAAATAAAACTGGCGGCATCACGTTACTTGATTTCAAGCTTTACTACAAAGCTGTGATCACCAAGACAGCATGGTACTGGAATAAAAACAGACACATAGACCAGTGGAACAGATTAGAGAGTCCAGATATGGACCTTCAACTCTATGGGCAAATAATCTTCGACAAAACAGGAAAAAATATACAGTGGAAAAAAGACAGTCTCTTCAATGAATGGTGCTGAGAAAACTTGACAGCTATATGTAGAAGAATGAAACTAGACCATGCTCTTACACCATACACAAAGATAAACTGAAATGGATAAAAGACCTCAATGTGAGACAGGAATCCATCAGAACCCTAGAGGAGAACATAGGCAGTAACCTCTTTGATATCAGCCACAGCAACTTCTTTCAAGATTTGTCTCCAAAGACAAAGGAAACAAAAGCAAAAATGAACTTTTGGGACTTCATCAAGATCAAAAGCTTCTCTACAGAAAAGGAAACAGTCAAGAAAACAAAGAGGCAACCCACGGAATGGGAGAAAATATTTGCAAATGACAGTACAGACAAAAGGTCGATATCTAGGATCTAGAAAGAACTTCTCAAACTCAACACATGCAAAACTGATAGTCATATAAAAAATGGGCAGAAGATATGAACAGACACTTCTCCAATGCAGACATACAAATGGCTATCAGACACATGAAAAAATGTTCATCATCACTAGCCATTAGGGAGATTCAAATTAAAACCACATTGAGATACCAC
>NW_026750762.1:0-1606 GCF_022355385.1 Mustela nigripes
AGACACAAAATCATATTAGGACACATCCACGGGAGAGTCCATTTCAACTCAGCCACCTCGGTTGCTCCCCAAGATCCAGCAGATCTAACCTGTCTTGTTGCTTGGAGACAATTGGAATGTGAGGTGGGCTACCGAGACATCCATCCTTAGAACCCTGCTCGGAATCGTTGTCCTGGAGCCAACCAACAGGTCTCAATTGTCCTGCAGATGAATCTTTGCACTTGGGAGCTTCTCACAACTCCCATCGTGGGAAAACCCCCATAGCCTCGTGATCCACCCCCCTTTCAAGAAGGGGCCATCAGGGACAGAATGTACAACCAGAGCGATCGTCTGATCCTCGCCCTGACTTCAGATGCATGAGATCTCGATTCAGGTCTGTAGATTGTGCCTGCCATATCCTCACCCAGAAACCTAGGCCTAGCTTGGGTTCTCAGACTTCCGTCCTCAGACTACTGGCCCACAAGCCCTCCAGTTTGGCAACCCAGAACTACAATGCAGCACTCTGCCTGCCCTCCAGAAGAAAAACATTGCCCTCTGGGGCTACCCAGAAACCCCAAATGAGGAACAACGGGGCACGCCATCCGGCTGTACCCCAAATAAATAGGCTGAACTGGGCACTAATGCCCTTTCTGACACAGCCTGATCCTGGACATTCTGGCTCCACCCAGACAGCTGCCCGCACACTGAGCACATTGGACCCCTCATGGCCTTAGGTCGTCCTCTCTTCTCAACCTCGGTTTTCAGGCTTCAGACCTAGACCTTATCTCCAATCACGGCCTGGGTTTGAAAATGATGCAGAAATTAGAACTCTTTCCCCCTGGCAAGAAACCTTGTGGTTGGCACGTTGTCCCAGGTTCAGTGTAGTTGAAATAATGTGGCCCATGAGGCCCCGCCCATGCTTGCGGGCCACATTGGTCACAAACACACATTGTGACCCTCACCCTGAGCCCAGTACTCAGGTAAGGCCTCTCAGTGGCTGGATGGAGAGACAGCATATTGGGCTTGCCATGCCCCTAGGCCCCAATTTTTAACCATAGTTCGGGTTGTCCCTTCACTCTTCCCCAGGATCTGCTTTGGAATTCCTCTTTTGGTGGGACACCTGAGGTAACACACCTGAAAGGAGTCTCATATCCCACAGATTGACGGAAAACAATTGGGAACGGGCCAAGTCCACAGAGAACAAGATTCGTCCATGGCCCATGAGGCCTCCCCAACATTCCACGGCCATCGCTGATACATAATCCAGAGACAAAAGCCTGAGCACGCGCCTCAGACTCGCTCATTCTTCATCAGATAAGAACCTACACGGCACTCGAATGAACCCAAAATATATAGTCTAACCTGGGCACTAATGCACCGTCTGACAACCTGAGCCTGGACCTCGTGACCAACACCCAGACAGGTGACCGACCACTGAGCACATCAGATCCTCCATTGCCTTAGGTCATCATCTCTTCCCTACCTCAGTTTCCAGGATTCAGAACCTAGACCTTATCTCCAATCACTGCCCAGGGGTGACTCTGATGCAGAAATCAGAACTCTTCCTTACCCATGGCAAGAAACCTTGTGGTTGGCATGTTGTCCAACGTTCAGTGTAGGAGAAACC
>NW_026750763.1:0-1606 GCF_022355385.1 Mustela nigripes
TTGCAAAACTGGAGGGCTTGTGGGCCAGTAGTCTGAGGTCGGAAGTCTGAGAACCCAAGCTAGGCCTAGGTTTCTGGGTGAGACCTGAATCGAGATCTCGTGCATCTGAAGTAGAGCGAGGATCAGACGATCGCTCAGGTTGGTATTTCTGTCCGTGATGGCCCCTTCTTGAAGGCGGTGTTGATCACGAGACCATGGGGGTTTTCCCACGATGGGAGTTGTGAGACGTTCCCAACTGCAAAGATTCTTCTGCAGGACAATTGACACCTGTTGGTTGGCTCCAGGACAACGATTCCGAGCAGGGTTCTAAGGATGGATTGCTTGGTAGCCCACCTCGCATTCAAATTGTCTCCAAGCAACAAGACAGGTTAGATCTGCTGGATCTGGGGGAGCAACCCAGGAGGCTGAGATGAAATGGACTCTCCTATGGATGTATCCTAATATGATTTTGAGTCTAGGGAGACCTTGGAATGAAGCGGTGGCAATGGGGCCCTGAAGGGTTCTCCTAAAGAGTGGCTTTCACACAGCTCCATCGTGCAAGTTTCCCATGTGTAGATGAGATTTGTTCTGATGGGTGAGTCAAGAAACAGTCATATGCTGTTATTGAAATCCAGGATTCTGAGGAGAGATGCCAGGAAACCAAAGCAATGGATCTGATAGGTGCCTAGGGGCCTGTTCGTACCTTTTAACATCTGGGCACATCAGTCTATGGGTCTCAGTGCTGGTAGGTGCTCAGATGGGCTCAGATTGCCCATGCTTGTCCTGGGAAGCCACAAATACTGGGATGGCCTCAGGGACTTTGGAGGTTTATCCTAATAGTAGGGTTGTACACAATGGAGTGGGCACATACAATTCCCTTGGAGAGGGCAAGCACAGGTGTCAGGTTTGGCTCCAGGGGCCTGAGCCTGTAGAGTGTGTAGGCCAGGGTTGTTTGGACAGTTGTCTGAAAACACAAACTAGGCTAATGTTTCGAGTCTAGGTATGGCAGGACTGATCTACAGACCATGAGGCGAACACTTCGGGATATGAAAAAAGGGCGAGTGTGAGGCTCTTGCTCAAGTTTTTGTCTCTGGATATCGTGTCACTCATGTTCGTGAAATTTCCGGGTGACTTCATGGGAAATGGACGAGTCTTACTCTCTGGGGCTTTGGCCCCGTCCAAAGAGTTTGGGGTCAACCTGTGGGATGGAGGAAGTCCATTGTTCTGTTGTTGTTGATTTGTTTTATTTTGTTTTTCAACCTCAGGTGTCCCACCAAATGAGGGATTCCAGAGTAGAGCCCTGGGCAGGGGCGACTGGACAACCAGAAATCTGGTTAAAAATCGGGCCTAGGGACATGACGGCCCATTATGACATCTAATGGTCCAGCCACTGAGAGGACGTACTAGAGGACAGGACTCACGCTGAGGGTCACAAAGCGTGTTTATTCCCTCGTCGCACTCAAGAATGTGCAGGGACTCAGAGTGATTGCTAATTTCTCCCACACTGAACGTTGGACAACATGCCAACCACAAGGTTTCTTGCCATGGGTAACGAAGAGTTCTGATTTCTGCATCACAGTGACCCGTGGGCAGTGATTGGAGATAAGGTCTAGGTTCTGAAGCCTGA
>NW_026750764.1:0-1606 GCF_022355385.1 Mustela nigripes
GGTGGAAGCGGGGGAGAGGGAGGAGAGGAGGAGAGGAAGGAGCAGGCTCCCCATTGAGTAGGGAGCCTGATGTGGGATTTGATCCCAGGGTCCCAGCATCAGGACCTGAGCTTAAGGCAGATGTTTAACCATTAACCAATTGAGCCACTCGCCTGGCACTGTCCCCATTTATCTTGTTAATAACACAGTTTAAGTTTTTAAGGGAGGAGTTAGGCACATTTTTTATAATTGGGATAATATTCTTAGTGTAAGTATTACGGCTTAATGTGCTTAACAAGTAGACTTCACCATATGATGACCAATTTTATAGTGGAAAAAATCCTTTGTCTTATATACTTAATAGTTATCTTTTTTAATAGTATTTCTCATTCTGTATTGTAATTATTTGCTTGCATGACACACGAGGCAGTATCACCCTAAAGGCACACCTATGACTTTTCTTATACATAGAGTATCATAGCAGTCTGTGCACAAAACTGGAGCTAGCTACTCAGTGACAACAACTCTCCAGGCCTCAGTTTTCCTATTTGTAAAATGAAGATACAATTTCTCGTAGTCATAGTTTGGGGATTAATTGAGCTAATACATTGAGGCAATGAAAAGTTACCTGTCACATAATAAATATTAATCATTATTATTTTAAATATTTGTCCCAGCAAAAAGCACTGTAAGTTTTGGCAAAACATTCAGTAAGTACTTGATTAATGATGGATCAGCCACAGCTATTCTGAGACTGCCAAGCAATTGCATGGTGAAACCCTTCATGCACTTTCTGGGTAACAGAAATTTATCACTGTGAATTAAAACAGTCCCCCCAAAATAGTATTGAAAGAGATGAATTTCATTTCTAGAGGTGCCCAACTACTGAGCAAGGTAGAATTTAAAGTTAAAGAACATATTAAAAAACACTGACACTAATATAAGTTTTCTTAAATTACTTATGCATGTAATTGATGACATGCTTTTTGGATTGTATTAAAAGAGCTCATTAAAATGTGTCTCAGCCCTCTTGTGCACATTACAACAAAATTCTCACAATGCCAGGAAATCTGCTATATTTAAGATTGTACAGAAAGTTTTAATTTCATGTAGTTAAAGTCTACATCTGATAAGTATAATTAATTTCAGGCAATATCATCCAAAAATATCCAAAAAATATCATCCAAAAAAAAAGGGGTCATCTGGTAATTTCCTTAACCTCATACAGATATATCTCAGCGAAAACAAAGAGAAGGCCTTTTTTTCAGCACAATTCACTCTTAGTCATTTGTCCCATACTAAGCACAAGGTGTTCTTTTATCTGTCCTTTTTTTTTTGTTTTTTTGCAAAATATAAAATTTTAAAAGTATATAAAGGAAAATAACAATCACTCCTGAATAAGCATCCAGAAGGAAATTTCACCAATGCTTACATTTTTTTTTTTAATAAACATATATTTTTATCCCCAGGGGTACAGGTCTGTGAATCACCAGGTTTACACACTTCACAGCACTCACCAAAGCACATACCCTCCCCAATGTCCATAATCCCACCCCCTTCTCCCAAACCCCCTCCCCCCGGCAACCCTCAGTTTGTTTTGTGAGATTAAGAGTCACTCATGGTTTGT
>NW_026750765.1:0-441 GCF_022355385.1 Mustela nigripes
CTCAGTGTGTGGTCAGCTGTCTTGGTGTTGTTCACGAGGTCCGGGCTCAGGTTGTCAGACAGTGCATTAGTGCCTAGGTTAGACTATATATTTTGGGTGCATTCGAGTGCCGTGTAGGTTCTTATCTGAAGAACTCTTCAGGATATGTAGAATGAGCGAGTCTGAGGCGCGTGCTCAGGCTTTTGTCTCTGGATTTTGTATCAGCGATGGCCGTGGAGTGTTGGGGATGCCACATGGGCAAGGGACAAATCTTGTTCTCTGTGGACTTGGCCCGATCCCAATTGTATTTGGTTAATCTGTGGGATGGGAGGACTCCTTTCAGGTTTGTTACCTCAGGTGTCCCAACAAAAGAGGAATTCCAAAGCAGAGCCCTGGGGAAGAGTGAAGGGACAACCCGAACTATGGTTAAAAATTGGGGCCTAGGGGCATGGCAAGCCCAAA
>NW_026750765.1:541-1606 GCF_022355385.1 Mustela nigripes
GCCCAATATGCTGTCTCTCCATCCAGCCACTGAGAAGCCTTACCTGAGAACTGGGCTCAGGCTGAGGGTCACAATGTGTGTTTGTGACCAATGTGGCCGGCAAGCATGGGCGGGGCCACATGGGCCACACTGGTTTCAACTACACTGAACCTTGGACAACATGCCAACCATAAGGTTTCTTGCCATGGGGAAAAGTTCTGATTTCTGCATCATTTTCAAACCCGAGCCATGATTAGAGAATGGTCTAGGTTCTGAAGCCGGAAAACCGAGGTTGAGAAGAGATGATTACCAAAGGCCATGAGGGGTCCGATGTGCACAGTGTGCGGCTTGCTGGCTGGGTGGGGCCAGGAGGTCCAGGATCAGGCTGTGTCAGAAAGGGCATTAGTGCCCTTGTCAGCCTATATATTTGGGGTACAGCCGAATGGCGTGCCCCGTTGATCCTCATTTGGGGTTTCTGGGTAGCCCCAGAGGGCAATGTTTTTCTTCTGGAGGGCAGGCAGAGTGCTGCATTGCAGTTCTGGATTGCAAAACTGGAGGGCTTGTGGGCCAGTAGTCTGAGGACGGAATGCTGAGAACCCAAGCTAGGCCTAGGATTCCGGGTGAGGATATGGCAGGCACAATCTACAGACCTGAATCGAGATCTCGTGCATCTGAAGTGTGGGCGAGGATCAGATGTTCGCTCAGGTTGGACAGTCAGTCCCTAATGGCCCCTTCTTGAAGGGGGGGTGTATCACGAGGCCATGGGTGTTTTCCCACGATGGGAGTTGGGAAAAGCTCCCAACTGCAAAGATTCTTCTGCAGGACAATTGAGACCTGTTGGTTGGCTCCAGGACAACGATTCCGAGCAGGGTTCTAAGGATGGATGGCTGGGTAGCCCACCTCGCATTCCAATTGTCTCCAAGCAACAAGACAGGTTAGATCTGCTGGATCTGGGGGAGCAACCGAGGAGGCTGATTTGAAATGGACTCTCCCGTGGATGTGTCCTAATGTGATTTTGTGTCTATGGAGACCTTGGAATGAAGCGGTGGCACTGGGGCCCTGAAGGGTTCTCCTAAAAGCGGCTTT
>NW_026750766.1:0-1606 GCF_022355385.1 Mustela nigripes
TGTGTGGTGTAAGGAAATGGTCCAATTTCATTTTTCTGCATGTGGCCGTCCAATTTTCCCAACACCATTTGTTGAAGAGGCTGTCTTTTTTCCATTGGACATTCTTTCCTGCTTTGTTGAAGATTAGTTGGCCATAGAGTTGAGGGTCTATTTCTGGGCTCTCTATTCTGTTCCATTGATCTATGTGTCTGTTTCTGTGCCAGTACCATACAGTCTTGATGATGACAGCTTTGTAATAGAGCTTGAAGTCCGGAATTGTGATGCCACCAACGTTGGCTTTCTTTTTCAATATCCCTTTGCCTATTCGAGGTCTTTTCAGGTTCCATATAAATTTTAGGATTATTTGTTTCATTTCTCTGAAAAAAATAATTGGTGCTATTTTGATAGGGATTGCATTAAATGTGTAGATTGCTTTAGGTAGCATAGACATTTTCACAATATTTGTTCTTTTAATCCAGGAGCATGGAACATTTTTCCATTTCTTTGTGTATTCCTCAATTTCTTTCATGAGTCCTTTATAGTTTTCTGAGTATAGATTCTGTGCCTCCTTGGTTAGGTTTATTCCTAGGTATCTTATAGATTTGGGTGCAATTGTAAATGGGATTGGCTCCTTAATTTCTCTTTCTTCTGTCTTGTTGTTGGTGTAAAGAAATGCAACTGATTCCTGTGCATTGGTTTTATATCCTGACACTTTACTGAATTCCTGTACAAGATCTAGCAGTTTTGGAGTGGAGTCCTTTAGGTTTTCCACATATAGTATCATATCCTCTGCGAAGAGTGATAGTTTGACATCTTCTTTGCCGATTTGGATGCCTTTATTTTCTTTTTGTTGTCTGATTGCTGAGGCCAGGACTTCTAGTACTATGTTGAACAGCAGTGGTGATAATGGACATCCCTGGCATATTCCTGACCTTAGCGGAAAAGCTCTCAGGTTTTCCCATTGAGAATGATATTTGCAGTGGGTTTTTCATAGATGGCTTTGATAATATTGAGGTATGTGCCCTCTATCCCTACACTTTGAAGAGTTTTGATCAGGAAGGGATGCTGTACTTTGTCACATGCTTTTTCAGCATCTATTGAGAGTATCATATGGTTCTTGTTCTTTCTTTTATTAATGTGTTGTATCACACTGATTGATTTGCAGATGTTGAACCAACCTTGCAGCCCTGGAATAAGTCCCACTTGGTTGTGGTGAATAATCCTTTTAATGTACTTTTGGATCCTATTGGCTAGTATTTTGGTGAGAATTTTTGCATCTGTGTTCATCAAGGATATTGGTCTGTAATTCTCTTTTGATGGGATCCTTGTTTGGTTTGGGGATCAAGGTGATGCTGGACTCATAAATCAGTTTGCAAGTTTTCTTTCCATTTCTGCTTTTTGGAAGAGTTTTAGGAGAACAGGAATTAGTTCTTCTTTAAATGTTTGGTAGAATTCCCCTGGGAAGCGGTGTGGCCCTGGGCTTTTGTTTGTTTGGAGATTTTTGATGACTGTTTCAATCTCCTTACTGGTTATGGGTCTGTTCAGGCTTTCTATTTCTTCCTGGTTCAGTTGTGGTAGTTTATATGTCTCTAGGAATGCATTCATTTCTTCCAGATTGTCAAATTTG
>NW_026750767.1:0-1606 GCF_022355385.1 Mustela nigripes
GCTGGCCCCACTGGGGATCGCATCCTTTATTCTTTTTGTCTCACAGCTGTCGGTGGTGGCTTTGAGGCGGTAATGCTTCTTGAGCCTTTATTTGGCACAGGAAAACATTAGACTGGGGATCTGCAAACTGGGAGCCAGGGCAGTCTGTGGGACAAATCTGGCCCTCTCCTTGCTTTGTAAATAGAGCTTTATTGGAAACAGACACACTCTTTTGCTTACATGCTGTCTAGGGCTTGCACTATAATGTGGAGTGGTTATGAGCGAGACCATGCCCCTGCAAAGCCTGAAATACTTACTCTCTTTCCTGTATAGAAAGTTGACCAACTTCTGTCTTCTAGTAATCTATACAGTCATTGATCTGATCATCAACAAATGTATATTGTGTGCTGGCTATAGAGACGTCCTAGCCTCGTGAGCCTCGTGGGGCAATGAATAAGCGAGAACATGGAAGTTAACGCATGAAGTGATGCCACGGTGGGCTGAGCCCCAGGAAGGAAAACGGGCTCAGTAGGTGGACAGGAATGGGGGTGCTGGCGAGTGGTTTGGGGACCTGTGTGCGGAGGCGATGCTGATCAGGCACGACGTGGGGGATGTTGGGGCGGGGGGAGGGGCAGGGTTCCAAGCAGAAGCAGCCGTGGGGGCGCGAGGACACCCGGGCAGAGATGGGCACGTTCCCGAAACAGTGGGAAATCCTGTAGTGCGGGCACCGGGCAGCAGGTGCAGGTGCACAAGTGCAGACCGCACAGCGTGAGTCCAGGCCTCGCGGTCCGGGCCGATATCATAAGAAAGACTGTCGATGTGATGACGCATCAGTAGGAATCACCCAATCGGAGGAAGAGAGAGCAGAATTAAGAATCATGAAAGGGTCTATGGACAATATCAGGAAGTCCAACAAGAAGCAATTTCAACCCATGGAGAAGAAGAGAATTATACTGAAGCATAAATAATAGACAATTCTCCCTGCTTTTTCAACTAGGCGCCATGCCCAGTTGGAGCCCAATGCAGGGCTTGAACTCATGACCCTGAGATCCAGACCTGAGCTGGGATCAAGAATCAGATGCTCAACCAGCTGAGTCATTCAGGCAACCTCCCAAATTAGATTTTTTAAAAATAATTCTAACTTACAGATCCAAGAGTCTCAGAAAACCCCTAAAACCCCAGCATAATTTGGCGCAACGGTAATGACCGCAGACCCCAGAGTGAAACTGAGCTTCAAACGCCTGCTTCTTGGCCGCAGTGGCAGAGCGCCCACGCATCACGGAATCCAGTCGCGCATCCGCATACGTGGGCTACCCCTACCCCTAGGATGGTGGCAAGGACTGGTGACTAGTCAGTGACGAGAGATAACGTGGCACCTGGCACAAAGCCGGGACCAGATGACATGGTGGATGCCACGGCCATGGCTGTCCCCAGTGAGGAGCCCAGCCTCTGGGCTCTGGTCCCTTGGGAAGACCTTTTGGGTCACGGAGTTTCCCAATCAAAACAGGGATCCCCAGTCTGGCAAGCAGGGCAGTGCTTGTGTGGACAGAGGACAGGGTATGTGAGCTCGGGGAGGACCCGGAGCATCCTGATATGGAGGCCCTTGTCCCCAGCCGATGGTCCTTCA
>NW_026750768.1:0-1606 GCF_022355385.1 Mustela nigripes
TGGTTTATTTAGGACACCAAAGTCAGCTTGCACATGGAATGACCTTCTCCTGGACAGGTTACAAAGGTGCTCTTTCCCCCAAAGAACCTCAGCAAAGGCTGAAATGGCCTTCCCCAAAGGCTTCTCTTTACCTCTGAAAATCCATCACAATGTCCCCCCAGCCCGCCAGCAGCTATAAACACAGCCCACTGCATTCATTACAGAAAAAGCCAAAGGCCTCTGGTCACCAGGCAGCCTCTTCTCACTCCCAGGCCTCAATATGCTAGCAGCATGGGAAAGCCAGAAACCCACAACCTGAGGAATGGGTAGCAGATCATTTGTTATAGGAGTTTAGCAGAACATAAGAAAGCCATTTAAGTATTATGTAAGTCTTCACTTACTGATGTGGAAAAATGGCCAAGAAATATTAAGTCAAAAGTCTAGGGTTAGGGGTGTCTGGGTGGCTCAGTGGGTTAAAGCCTCTGCCTTTGGCTCGGGTCATGATCCCAGGATCCTGGGATTGAGTCCTACATTGGGCTCTCTGCTCAGCAGGGAGCCTGCTTCCTCCTCTCTCTCTGCCTGCCTCTCTGCCTACTTCTGATCTCTGTCTGTCAAATAAATAAATAAAATCTTTAAAACAAACAAAGAAAAAAGTCTAGGGTTAGACTCTGCCTAATGACCATTAAGGTAAAACTGTATGAGCTTTCTCATACTTCAATTATTTTTTTGCTCATTTGTATCATTCCAATGTTTACAATGAGTACATTAAATTTCATAGCCAAAAAAACTACATACAACAACATGGATGGATCGTGAAGGCTTTATGCTAAATAAAATAAGTCAGATAGAGAAAGACAAATATGTACTCAATGATCTCACCTGTACATGGAGTAGAAAGAAAGAAAGAAAGAAAGAAAGAAAGAAAGAAAGAAAGAAAGAGAAAGAAACTGACTGATGCATTGGAAGAGAAATCAGATTTGCTGTTACCAGAGAGGGGAAGTAGGGTGGGAGCGGGAACTAACGGAAGGAAAAAAAAAGAGCCGCTAGAGTGTTTTGGAGAGATCTTTTTTCAGACATTTTTCAAAGCCTAATTCCTATAACAAAGGAAAGAACAACTCAGCAAACACAACACCAAACTATAATGTTCTCCAAACCTATCTTACTCTTTAAAACTGAAGTACATTCAAGACACAAACAATATATTAAATAGTATTTTCACCAATACCAAAATGCCCCCTAAAGCAAATAACTTAGATTTCTTCTGTTCAACACTGTAATAGAACTGTTACAACACATATGTTGTAGGTAATACCTTGTAATGGCCCGTTTGGTATCTTTAGTGAAAGCTGTGTTTCTCTAATTGTCATTTACCAAAAAGTGCAGAAAAATAACAGAGCCAGGAAGAAAGAAATTATCTCTACTCAGCCACTCAATAACTTGCACTGACCCAGAGTCAAGCACATGTGTGACACCCCTGAATGGAAAAGATGATGACATTACCAATCATGACAAGTTCATATACAAGACCTGGTGGCCTTACCACACATTCAGTCATGTTTATTCATTCTGTGTAAACCTGGCACCAACAAGCAACTTCCAGAATACAATCTCCATCAGGTATTCCATC
>NW_026750769.1:0-1606 GCF_022355385.1 Mustela nigripes
AATAGTAAGGAGTCCTTGGGGCTCCTGGGCGGCTCAGTCAGTTAAGCTGCTGCCTTCGGCTCAAGTCATGATCCCAGGGTCCTGGGATTGAGCCGCACATCAGACTCTCTGCTCAGCGGTGAGCCTGTTTCTCTCTCTCCTTCTGCTTGTCTCTCTGCCTAGTTGTGTTCTGTCTGTCAAATAAATAAATAAAATCTTTAAAAGAAGAAGAAGAAGAGGAAGAAGTAAGGAGTCCTGTAACTGAGAAAGTTTGTATGGAAATGCTGGTGATATGCATTTCTAAAATGCAAGTTCTTAATAATCACAAAAGGAAGGTCAATTAAATTCTGTTAATCTATGAGAAATTATATTCTACAATGTGCAACTTAAGCTTCACCTTCTCTTTCAACTGAATTAAGTTTTTCTCCATGCTAATTGTGTCAACTGTAACTTAGTGATAGAAAAGTACACGTTTCAGACACATAAATGTCACCAAAACTCTCAAAAGGCAGCTTTTGCCTTATATTATCCTGTTATGTATAATGTTTTGTCTATCATAGAAATAAAATTGGCTCGGGGCGCCTGGGTGGCTCAGTGGGTTGGGCCGCTGCCTTCGGCTCGGGTCGTGATCTCGGGGTCCTGGGATCAAGTCCCGCGTCGGGCTCTCTGCTCGGCGGGGAGCCTGCTTCCTTCTCTCTCTCTCTCTGCCTGCCTCTCAGTGTACTTGTGATTTCTCTCTGTCAAATAAATAAATAAAAATCTTAAAAAAAAAAAAAAAGAAATAAAATTGGCTTTTCAATTAAAACAAAAAAGTACACGTTTCTCCTCCTGAAACTGCTGGAACAGATGTTAGTTTGAGATGGCTCATGCACAGGTCCTCTGTACTTGGGGTTGCCTTTGGTGCCCTCTACTTTCCCTCTCGGTGCACTTCCTTGTTCCTCTTCATTATTTCCTCTCTTCCTAATGCTCCCCAGTTCCCCAAAGAAAGCCTGATTGGATAAAAATAATTGACAATAGCATGAAACTATTTTCCTTTTAAAAGAGATCAAAACAGTGTGACACAAAGGAATGGTTGGTATATAATCTCAGACAGGAAAAGTCTCATATCTATTTCAAATATGCTAACCACCAGTTAGTTGTGTAAAATGGATAAACAAAATCAATTATTACGTTCATATTTATGTCATAGTCTGTGCATGTCCCTTGTTGGGTATTGGATATGTTTATATTTCTATATTTTATATTTGTGTTTATTGAGTTTTTCAGGATGCAGCTAAGTTACTTGAAAAGAGTTTGATCCTTTTGGGTCTTGCTTTTAAGATTTGTTGGGTGGAAATGGGGCAGCGCTCCATCAGTCCAGGGATAATTATTCTCCTAAGTCTTCTCTACTACTGAGGCAAGACTCTTGTGTGAACTCTGCCAAATTCCTATGAAATAGAAGGTTTTTCCAGTCCTGTTGGTAGGACTAAGCACTATTCGTGGCTCTGAGTGAGCACCACTCATTGTCCCCTCTAACTGTCTGACATCGTCCCTCTAATCATCCTTTCTCCAACTCTGGGTCATTTCCAACATGAATGCCCCCATCAGTAAATGTTATGCTGAGTAGTCAAGAGGGACATTCCATGGA
>NW_026750770.1:0-1605 GCF_022355385.1 Mustela nigripes
TGTTAACTGTTTCCTTTGCTGTGCAAAAGCTTTTTGATCTGATGAAATCCCAATAGTTCAGTCTTGCCCTTGCTTCCCTTGCCTTTGGCGATGTTCCTAGGAAGAAGTTGCTGCTGCTGAGGCCAAAGAGGATGCTACCTGTTCTGTCCTCAAGGATTTTGATGCATTTCCTTCTCACATTATGGTTCTTCATCCATTTCCAGTCCATTTTCATGTATGGTGTAAGGAAATGGTCCAATTTCATTTTTCTGCATGTGGCTGTTCAATTTTCCCAGCACCATTTGTTGAAGAGGCTGTCTTTTTTCCATTGGACATCCCTTCCTGCTTTGTTGACGATTAGTTGACCAGAGTTGAGGGTGTATTTCTGGGCTCTCTATTCTGTTCCATTGATCTATGTCTGTTTGGAGACATTTCCCTACTATCTTGATGATGACAACTTTGTAATAGAGCTTGAGGTCTGGAATTGTGATGCCAACAACTTTGGCTTTCTTTTTCAATATTCCTCTGGCTATTCGAGGTATTTTCTGGTTCCATATATATTTTAGGATTATTTGTCCCATTTCTTTGGAAAAATGGATGGGATTTTGATAGGGATTGCATTAAATATGTAGATTGCTTTCGGTAGCATAGACATTTTTACAATATTTGTTCTTCCAATACAGGAACATGGAACATTTTTCCATTTCTTTGTGTCTTCAATTTCTTTCATGAGTTTGCCGAGAAAGGAGTGGGGACAATCACGCAAAGCTCCACATTACAGTGAACGGACAGTGTTCAGGGACCCTGTCGCCTCTCCTCTTTTGTGGGGTAGGCACTGGCCTTGTCCGCGAGTCCGCCTGAGGGCCAGTGCCAAAGGCCAAGCATTGCCTACACCGGGAGATGGTAGTGTGCATTGAGTGCCATCCTAGGCCACGCACGCTGCTGCAGGGTTGTGGCTGTGTCTGCTTAGTTTTGCCTGGCAGGGTGAACCCAGGGCGCCAACATGGAACCCGGGGAAAGCAAGGCCCAAGAGGGACCAGCTCTTCCGCAGCTCTTCTTCCCTGACGCGACAGAGTGAACACCCAAAGCCTTGCTGAGGAAGCAGCAGCGAAGTGCGGTTAGCGCCAAGCCTAAAACCTCTGTGAAAGCATAGCAGTTGTTGGGAAATCAGAGTCGGTTCTGTGGGCTGCTGTTGCTGCTTGCCTTAGCCTAGTATTCGTAGCACGGCGGGAGGAACCCTCATAGAGCGAAAGCCTCTTTGCCCGGGCATCACCTCTGGGAAAGCACAGCATTCTTTGGGAAATCAGAGTCCGGTCTGTAGGATGCTGCCTGTTCCTTCACAGAGCTAGTCTCCACAGCACGGTGTAATAAACCCGCATGGATAGAAATCCTCTCTGCCCTAGCATCCCCTCTGCCTGAGAGAGAAGCCTGGTTGCAAATGTCTGTCACCGCGCTCCCCAGGAGCAAGTGTGTGGAAGGCGCAGCACGCCGCCAACTGGGAAGAGAAGGAGCAGCTGGCCTTGGGGTCGGGAAACGCTCGGGAAGCAGGATAGCCTGCCGTGGCACGAACACCAGGCCGGTGGCAAGACAAGTGTCATCTGCTCCCTGTGCGGAGAGAGGGAAGCC
>NW_026750771.1:0-1605 GCF_022355385.1 Mustela nigripes
GGAAGGAGAGAGGGAAAGGGAAGAGGGAGGGAGGGAGGAAAGGGGAAAGGAAGAAGGGAGGAGTCAGCAAGCCAGGGCTCCCCCTGCATCTGAAGAAGAGGTGGCTGGTCTGGCTTGTCAAACAGGGTGCTCACTCTTTTGTCCCAGTTTCTGCTCCCAGTGCTACTGGGCTTTGCAAGGAAGGCAGGCTGTCCCCTGGGACCCACTGGAGCCCACTGGAGCACACTGGAGCCCACAGGAGGGTGGGAGAAGTAAGATGCCACCGGGTCCTGTCCTGAGCTGCTCCCAGCTGCTACCTCACCAAATGGTGCAAGACGGACCCCAGAACAAAGGAAGGACACAGGCCCGCATGTCTGCCGGTGGCCCTGGGCACTTAGCTCATCGCAGTGAACCACACCGCCTCCTCAACCCAAGCTTTCAAAGCCTGCTTCTTTGTTCCTGGCTTTCATGTCTGTACAAACATGAGCCAGATCTAACTCATCTCCGACAGACAATTCTGACTCACCCCGTGTCAGATTTTTATTGGTGGCTGTGATAGAGTAAGATAGCAATGCTCCAACAAACGGACTATTTCCTCCCACGTGACCTCAACAGTCTTATACATTTTCTTAGCGAAAAAATCTTGTCTCCTTCCATTAAGCTCATAACATGGTCTAATAGTATACACGTGCCTTCGTTAGATGCGAAGCGATACAGAGGTCCCTTTTTTTTTTTTAATTTTACAAGGTAAAGTCAGTGAACACATCTAACTTGACGAATACGTCTCTAAAATGTCAATCCAGGCAAAGCTTTTTCTGCCTACCATTTGGAGCCTATGTGGTGACATTTTTAAAATGCTTTCAGTCCCTCAGTGAGGCTCTTATAAGCTAGCCAGGGCTTACTACGTGCCAGGCAATGTGTCAGGTGTTGGAGCTAAACCGATGGAGAGCTTGGAGGCAGGCTGGGGAGGGACATCCGTGACACAACCACAGCTAGAAACGGATGCCAGGGTTAGAATAGAGAGAGAAGGCTGCATGGAGAGTGTGTACCATGGGCCTTGTGAGCTCACGAATAAGTGGGAGTAACTGGAGTGGGGAGACGGGGGAGAAAAAGAGGGTCTTCCCATTAATGGGAATCACCTGTGCTTGGAGGCAGGCGCCATGAGGGGTCTCCACAGGAAGAGGGAGGCAGCATGGTTGAAGGGCAGAAAGACAGGGCAGAACAGGCATCAGTCAATTAGAAGGGTAGGAAGAGATGGATGGGAGGATTATGGATGCCTTTGGAGGACTGAGAATTTGTTAGAAGATCAGTGCAGATTTCTATGGAGACAAATGCCAGGAACTGATAGGTCTTTGAAAGGTCTGGCTGCCTTTTGGCAAAGGGGTTGGTAAAAGGCACGTGCAGGTGTGAACACACCAGGTGGGAGGTGAGTGCAGAAATCAGGTGAGGGAGCATGGGAACTAGATCCGGGGGTATATAAGGGAAAATAGCCTTTAATGAGTTCCACAAATTGGCACCAGCTGTAGCTTCATTACAGCGCTGGAAGGGGTAGGTGGGTGTGTTCTGGAGGTTACAGAAATTACATGAGAAAGGGAAGTCTTTTTAGATCTTTTTTCCAACTAGAGG
>NW_026750772.1:0-1605 GCF_022355385.1 Mustela nigripes
GGGTGAATTGGTGTTAATTATACTTTTCCCTAGAATTTTGTGTATAATTGAAAATTTTCATGGTAAAATGTTTAAAATAAAAATATAAAGTAGGCATATAATGAGAACAGGAATCATAATATTTCTGGGCTTCACAATATCCCAGATAGCCTCCTGGCCTTGGATTGGACAAGATATCCTCAAACTCTCCTTTCTTTAAATGATATTTGCACTGAGGTCCTATCTGCAACTGAAATCCTTAACTAATACATTAAGCCAGTCCCAAAAAATGCTCATGAGCTTTCTTAATAATCATATTAGAAAACTAAAAATGTTTAAACCTACTTAAAAATACCTTGTAAAAGCTGTGCTTTATATAAATATCACTGCTTCCATTCAAGTGTCAATCTTTGTCTTAGTTACATGTTGGGCATATTTCTAATCTAAAATGAAATTAGATAAGATTGAGACTATGGAAGCATCACTAAGAAAAAAAGAAAAAGCTAGAAATACTCAAATTAGTAATTCTCAACCAGGGATGACTTTGCTCTGCAGAAGACATTTTGCAATGTCTGTAGACATTTTTCTTTTAAAGATTTTACTTATTTATTTGAAAGAGAGACAGCAATAAAGCACGAACATGAGTGGGGTAAAGGGTAGAGGGAGAGGCTAGATTCCAGTACTCTGGAATCCAGACCTGATCCAAAGGCAGAAACTTAACCAACTGAGCCACCCAGGTGGCCTCTGTGGACATTTTTGACCATCACAATTTCAGGGAAGGAGGGGGAAGAACCAGGGCGGTACTGTACTGCCTGTGTATAACGGGTAAAGACCAGGGATGTTGCTTAACATCCTGCAATGCACAGGACAGCCTCCTTCCCCCTCCCCACATACAATCAAGAATTACCCAGTTCAAACTTTCTTTAGTGCTAAGACCATTGCTTTAAATGTGAAGCAGTCAGATACTCCTACAATTTCTTTATTTTAATACTTCTTAATGTGTTTAGTACTACATACATTATGTACATCATACCTGAAAATATAGAAAAAAAAATCTGGTTTTGTTTTTAATTAAGTTTGGGAAACAGATATACTGTGACCAGTAAAAAAAAAAAAAAAAAAAAAAAAGTTTAATGATTGTTTTTCTAGAAAATTAAAAAAAGTTCTATCTCTAAAATGATCTCTTTTCACATATTTGGAGTCCCAAATTCTTTGCTTGCTTGATGAGTTGTAAGTAGTAATTTTTTTATCTGTCTAATTATAGGTAACTACTATATTAATTTCCAGCTGACCTAGTATATGATTTATCAAAAAAGTGAAGACATATACTTCAGAGTCTCTAGCTGAAACTTTATTTCATTTTGCAATCTCTAGACAGGTACTATAGTAATCATTTAATGACTATCAAATTTGCTTCAAAAGTTATCTCTTATAATGTATGATATTCATTTATACTTAGTGCAGAAAAGGTACTTTAAGAAAGTAGTTTCTTGGGGCGCCTGGGTGGCTCAGTGGGTTAAGCCGCTGCCTTCGGCTCAGGTCATGATCTCGGGGTCCTGGGATCGAGTCCCGCATAGGGCTCTCTCTGCTCAGCAGGGAGCCTGCTTCCTCCTCTCTCTCTCTGCC
>NW_026750773.1:0-1604 GCF_022355385.1 Mustela nigripes
TCCTTACTGTTATAATTGCTATGAAGAACTGTAGAAAGTCTTTTTTCAAGAGGTTGTGTGAGAAATTTATACCTTAATCACTTTTGATTTCATAAAAAGGTAATAAAGTTATGTTTGAAAGTTTTATCTCTTTGAGAGTATTGACTAAAAATGTATTACTGCTATGACAAAATCAGACAGTCTGCTTTAGAAAAAAAGGAAATGGTAAAGAATACTTGAGACATTTTCATTAAAATATCTGAATTTTATTAAAAACATATTCACGGGGGCGTCTGAGTGGCTCAGTGGGTTAAAGCCTCTGCCTTCGGCTCAGGTCATGATCCCAGGGTCCTGGGATCCAGCCCCGCATCGGGCTCTCTGTTCAGCAGGGAGCCTGCTTCCTCCTCTCTCTCTGCCTGCCTCTCTGCCTGCTTATGATCTCTGTCTGTCAAATAAATAAATAAAATCTTAAAAAAATACATATTCATGAAGGGGCATCTTGGGTGGCTCAGTCAGTTACACATTTGCTTTTGTCTCAGGTCATGATCCTCAGGTCTTGGGATCAAGCCCCATATTGGACTCCCCACTGAGCAGGGAGCCTACTTCTCCCTCTGCCCTTCCCTTTGGCTCCTGCTCTCTCTCTCTCTCTCTTCAACCTCCCTCTCTCTCTCTCAAATAAATAAATAAAATCTTTTAAAAAATATTCTTGTAGATGATTTCTTCTTATTTTCATGTGAATTGACTTTATATTAAATTAGCATCTAAAAGCAGAAATCATATGTTTTCTGTTAAAATTTTTATGAATTTATGATAAATGGCTTTTATCATACTTTTATGTATATGATCTTATGTATGGTTTTATATCATATATATGATTTTATATATATCATACTTTTAATATATGATGTTTTAACTACTGTTTTGAATATTGAGGTTTAAAACCTCAATAAAAAATAGAGTGTGTTAGTGGCGCCTGGGTGGCTCAGTGGGTTAAGCCGCTGCCTTTGGCTCAGGTCATGATCTCAGGGTCCTGGGATCAAGTCCCGCATCGGGCTCTCTGCTCAGCAGGGAGCCTGCTTCCTCCTCTCTGCCTGCCTCTCTGCCTACTTGTGATCTCTCTCTGTCAAATAAATAAATAAAATCTTTAAAATAAATAGAGTGTGTTAGAAGCTGCTATGATCTACTAAAACATGAAAGTGAGCATTATAAACTGCTCTCATTGCAGAAAACTTTGAAACACTGCCCTAAGTATGTTTAAATTTGCTCAAAGAAAACAGTTTGGCCTAGAATTGAAATATTTTTATTTTGTTTAGTAGTTGCCTATTAGAACAATGTTAGAAGAATGATCTTGATGTTATTTAAATAGATTAAATATTTAATGATGAAATAAATATATGGGTATTTAATAAATCAGTGAAATAATTTAACCTAGAGAAGGGTGAAAAATTATTTCCCCTGTTATTTTCATCTTCCCATAAACTCATTATATACTCTGCATCTTTTTGAACTATATGAAGGGAAAGAATCTCTTAAAATATCATGAAAATTTAATCAGATCCCTTGCAGGAACATTCAGACACAATCACTTTATGCTGTAATCACTTCTTCAGTCCTGATCCTTGAGG
>NW_026750774.1:0-1604 GCF_022355385.1 Mustela nigripes
TGAAGAACTCTTCAGGATATGAAGAATGAGCGGTCTGAGGCGCGTGCTCAGACTTTTGTCTCTGGATTTTGTATCAGCGATGGCCGTGGAATGTTGGGAGGCCTCATGGGCCATGGACGAATCTTGCTCTCTGTGGATTTGGCCCGATCCCCATTGTTGTTCGTCAATCTGTGGGATGGGAATACTCAATTCAGGTTTGTTACCTCAGGTGTCCCACCAAAAGAGGAATTCCAAAGCAGAGCCCTGAGGAAGAGTGAAGGGATAACCCGAAGTATGGTGAAAAATTGGGGCCTAGGGGCATGGCAAGCCCAATATGCTGTCTCTCCAGGCAGACACTGATCGGCCTTACCTGAGGACTGGGCTCAGGCTGAGGGTCACAATGTGTGTGACCAATGTGGCCCGGAAGCATGGGCGGGGCCTCATGGGCCACACTGGTTCATAAACACTGAACCTTGGAAAACAAGCCAACCACAAGGTTTCTTGCCATGGGGAATGAGTTCTGATTTCTGGATCATTTTCAAACCCGGGCCGTGATTTGAGATAAGGTGTAGGTTCTGAAGCCTGAAAACCGAGGTTGAGAAGAGATGACGACCTAAGGCCATGGCAGGTCCGATGTGCTCAGTGTGCGGCCAGCTGTCTGGGTGGGGCCAGGAGGTCCAGGTTCAGGCTGTGTCAGAAAGGGCATTAGTGCCCAGGGCAGCCTATATATTTGGGGTACAGCCGAATGGCGTGCAGGTTGATCATCATTTGGGAATTCTGGGTAGCCCCAGAGGGCAATATTTTTCTTCTAGAGGGCAGGCAGAGTGCTGCATTGCAGTTCTGGATTGCCAAACTGGAGGGCTAGTTGGCCAGTAGTCTGAGGACGTAAGTCTGAGAAACCAATCTAGGCCTAGGTTTCTGGGTGAGGATATGGCAGGCACAATCTACAGACCTGAATCAAGATCTCGTGCATTTGAAGTCAGGTGAGGATCAGACGATCGCTCAGGTTGGACATTCTGTCCCTGATGGCCCCTTCTTGAAGGGGTGATGGATCACGAGGCCGTGGGGGTTTTCCCACGATGGGAGTTGTGAGAAGCTCCCCACTGCAATGATTCATCTGCAGGACAATTGAGACCTGTTGGTTGGCTCCAGGACAACGAAACCGAGCAGGGTTCTAAGGATTGATGGTTGGGTAGCCCACCTCGCATTCCAATTGTCTACAAGCAACAAGACAGGTGAGATCTGCTGGGCCTGGGGGAGCAATCGAGGAGGCTGAGTTGAAATGGACTCTCCCGTGGATGTGTCCTAATATGATTTTGTGTCTATGGAGGCCTTGGAATGAAGCGGTGGCCCTGGGGCCCTGAAGGGTTCTCCTAAGGAGAGGCTTTCACACAACTCCATCGTTCAAGTTTCCCATGTGTAGATGAGATTTGTTCTGATGGGTGAGTCAAGAAACAGCCATATGCTATTATTGAAATCCAGGCCTCTGAGGAGAGATGCCTGGAAACCAAGGCAAAGGATCCTATAGGTGCCTAGGGGCCTGTACGTACCTTTTTACCTCTGCGGTCATCAGTCTATGGGTCAGAGTGCCGGAAGGTGCTCACATGGGAACAGATTGACCCTGT
>NW_026750775.1:0-1604 GCF_022355385.1 Mustela nigripes
TCTCCGCATCCTCGCCAGCATCTGTCATTTCCTGACTTGTTGATTTTTTTACTGATAAATTTTGAGAGTTCTTTAATATTCTCTGTCTATTCTTTAAATATCCTGTCAGATATGTGACCTGAAAATGTTTTCTCTCAGTGTGTAGCTTCTCTATTCATCCCTTTCTTGGTGTGTTTTGCAGAGGAAAAGTTTTAAATTTTACTGAAGTCCAATTTACCATTTTTTTTGTTGTTGTTTGTAATTTTCCTATTAAGTTTGACAACCATTTGCTGAATACTAGATCATGAATACTTTATGTTTTTCCTAAATGTTTTGTTTATAAGCTAATTTGAGCAAATTTTTATAGAAGGGGTGAAACTTATTTTTAGGATAATTTTTTTGGCCTGCAGATGTTCAATTGCTCCAGCACCATTTGTTGATGGGCTACTTTTAGCTTATTCATTTGCTTCTGCAACTTTGTCAGAAATCAGACTTATTGGTGTGGGTCTACTTCTGGTTTTTCTGTCCTGTCTCATTGATCTCTGTGTCTATCCCTTCACTAATATCACATAGCCTCAATTATATAAGTCCTGAAATTGGGTACTGATTGTCCCACTTTATTCTTCTTTTTCAAAATTGTAGCTATCCTAGTTTTTTTTTTTTTTTTACCTTTTCATATACATTTAAGTGATCTTGTTTATATCTACAAAAATCTTACAGAGATTATGACAGAAATTGTGTTAACTATGTATATAAATTTTTGGGAAAGTTGGAATCTCTACTCTGCAAGTTTTCCAATCTACCAACACTATATATTTATTTCTCTGTTTCTTCAAGTTATATTTTATTGCTTTTATTGGCATTTTTATAATTTCTGCCGTACAAGATTTGTATGTGTTTTGTTACATTTACACATAATATTTTCCTTTTTTGGACCAAGTGCAAATGGTATTATACTTTTTAATTTCAAGGTCCATGTATTTAATTCTAGTATATAGAAATACAATTGGTTTCTCTGTTTATTTTATGTCCAATGACATTGCTGCACTCTCTAGTTCTGGAAGTTTTATTTTTTTTCTTTTCTTCAGATTCTTTGGGGTTTTCTATGTATACCACCATGTCCTCTGAAAATAGGGCAATTTCACCTTTTTTTTTTTTCCCCTGATCTGTATGCCTTTTATTTCCTTATCTTGCCTTGTTGTACTGGCTAGAATTTCGCTACTATGTTGAAAAAAAAAATGTACAGTTATTCACAGTCTTAGGGAGAAACCATTCAGCCATTAACTATTAAGCACAAAATTAATTGTCAGTTTTTCTGATGTTCCTGAATCGAGTAGAGGAAGATTCTCTATATTCCTGTTTTTCTTTTTTTTCTTTTTACTTCTTTTCGGTGTTCCAGAATTCATTGTTTATGCACCACACCCAGTGCTCCTTGCAATACATGCCCTCCATAATACCCACCACTAGGCTCATCCAACCTCCTACCCTGCCTCCCCTCCAAAAACCTCAGTTTGTTTGTCAGAGTCCACAGTCTCTCATGTTTCGTCTTCCCCTCCAATTTCCCCAACTCACTTTTCTCCATCTCCCCATGTCCTCCATGTTATTCCTTATGCTCCACAAATAAG
>NW_026750776.1:0-1604 GCF_022355385.1 Mustela nigripes
TTTCTTCTATTCAAAGTTGTATTGGAGGCCCTAGACAGTGCAATAAGGCAAAGAAAGGAAGTAACAGAAATAAAGATTAGAAAGAAAGAAATAACACTCCCCCTATTTGCCGATGATATGCTTGTTCTACCAAGAATATCCCAAGGAATCTGCCTAAAAGTTAATGGAACTAAAATGTAAATTTAAAAAGGTTACCAAGTAAAGGCCAATATATAAAATTCAATTATATTTCTATAGATGAGCAATAAAACATTGAAAAATAGAAATGTAAGCAACTGTACCATTTATATTAGCACCAAAGCCCATGAAATACTTTGGTATAAATTAACAAAATATATGCAAGATGTGCATGCTGAAAATTATAAAACATGATGAAAGAAAAGAAAACATGGTCCAAATAAGAAATGTATCATGTTCATAGATTAGAAATTTCAATATCGATGTTAATTTTCCACATACCAATTTATACATTCAACAAAATCTTTTTAAAAATCACAGCATTATTTTTTATAGATATTGACAACCTGATTCTAAAATTTGAATGGAAAGGCAGAGTAATGCCACTATGTGATTTGAGCATTTACTCTAAAGTTAAATAGGACAATGTGGTATTAAGGAAAGAACAGACACACAGAAGAGTAGAACAAAAGAGAGATCAGAAATAGACCCCTATAGATATATATGGGCAACTGATTTCAACAAAAATGCAAAGGCAATTCTATGGACAAAAGAGAATCTTACAAGAAACCATAGTGGAGTTACTGGACATACATTTTCACAAAGAATGCTCTTCAACCTGTATCACACAACGTACACAAAAATTAACTCAAAATCGATCCATATAGCTAAATGTAAGACCTGAAACTGTGAAACTTCTAGAAGAAAGCAGAAAATATTTGTCACCTTGGATTATGAAAAGATTTCTTAGATTGAACACCAAAGCCCTACCATGAGAAAAAATTAGATTTCCTCAAAATTTAAAATTTCCACTGTGCAAAAGACACTATTAAAAAAACAAAAAGACAAACACAGATTGGGAGAAAATACTTGTAAAAGATTCATCTGATAAAAAAACTTGTAGAGGAAGATGTGGTCCATATACACTATGGAGTATTATGCCTCCATCAGAAAGGATGAATACCCAACTTTTGTAGCAACACGGACAGGACTGGAAGAGATTATGCTGAGTGAAATAAGTCAAGCAGAGAGAGTCAATTATCATATGGTTTCACTTATTTGTGGAGCATAACGAATATCATGGAGGACAAGGGGTGTTAGAGAGGAGAAGGGAGTTGGGGTAAATTGGAAGGGGAGGTGAGTCATGAGAGACTATGGACTCTGAAAAACAATCTGAGGGGTTTGAATTGGCGGGTGGGTGAGAGGTTGGGGTACCAGGTGGTGGGTATTATAGAGGGCCTGGATTGCATGAAGCACTGGGTGTGGTGAAAAAAATAATGAATACTGTTTTTCTGAAAATAAATAAATTCGAAAAATTAAAAAAAAACTTGTATTCAGCATATATCAAGATCTCTCAAAACTCAACAATAAGGGAAAAATTTTAAAAACAGGCAAGATGAGACTGATGGGGCACAATCGGGGTGGTA
>NW_026750777.1:0-1604 GCF_022355385.1 Mustela nigripes
AGAAAGAAAGAAAGAAAGAAAGAAAGAAAATCTTAAAAAAAAGAAAAGGAAGTCACCAGTGTTTTCACTTTGGCAAGTACTTCTGCAGTTATTAAATGACCCCTTTTTTTGTTAAGTCATAAAATGCTATGTTTATTAAGCTGAAAGCAGAACTGCAAATAGGTTACATTTTGAAAAAGGGCATTTGGGGCTAAGGTAGACACACAGAGTGACTTGGGATCTTCAAAGTGTAGTCTCGTCTCTGGCTTGCCAATCATCTATTTCTTTGAGAGGTCTTTGGCCGCCATTCCAACCTTCTTGGCAGGTGACATTATATAGGGCGTGTATCTGGGTAAAGAATCAGAGATAACATTTAGAAGAAGGTGCTCCGACCCATCCATTTCCAGTCCAGGTGGGTTAATAAGAGACACAGCTGTGGTTCTGGGCTTGTCAACTTTTTTTCCAGGTGTGGATCCCAGGGTAGCATTCAGTCGTGGTGGGCCTTGTTTCTTAGGCAGTTGTCCCCTTCCTCCTGAATCTGGGGGTTTCATGTCATGAGCAGAGGAGTTTGGCGATGGAAAAGCTGAATGAGATTCCGCTTCTAGAAACTGGACAAAAAGTCCTGAAAAAGAATGATTGGCCACAGCTTGGTGATTTGGCTTCCCAGGTGCATTGGGGGCGCTTCTGGATCCAGGCTCCCCAGCCACCCCACTGGGCACACCCGTGGGCTCTTGACCACGCAGCTGCCGCAGCTGGTCTTCTTGGATCCCCAGTGTGCTTGCCATCAACCTCAATGCTTCTTGCCATTCCGCATCAGCTGCCTGGAGAGATCCCACGAAGAGTCTCCTTAGGAGGGTTTTGTCCACCATTCCTTCAGCCTTACTTACTAAGGTCAAGAGTTTCTTCTGTGTGTCCTCCAGTATTTCCTGCTGGACCTCATTCTGTTTCTTGAACTCTTGGAGTTGGTCCTCCTTCACCTCCAAGTCGGCATTTGTTTGATGCCAGCGTCCCTGTAACGACTTCAGTTTTCCTTCTAGGGTGTCTGCCTTTTCCATCCATTCAGCGTGTTCCAGCTTGAGGTTCGCTAGCCTTCGATCATACTGCCTTCCCTCTTCCTGGGAGGCGGCAAGCCGGGAGCGCAGCTTCCTCTTTCTGCTGGGTGACCAGGTACAATTGCTCCCGCAGCAACTCCACCTGCAGACTGGCTCCATGCTTGCCCTTTTCCATGGCAGCGGAAGACAAAACGAGTTTTCCTGCAGGACCGTCACTTCCTCTCTTAGCTGAGCCACTTGGTCTTCTAAAGCCAAACGTTCCGGGCAACGAGAATCTTGGCTTCTGCAGCGAGGTGCCACCCTCTCTCCAGCTCCTGGGTTAGGCGCAATTCTCTCATGTAACTGGTGACCCTCCTTCTGGTGGGCACAGGTTTCCGTTTCTTTCTGTTTCTGTGCCAACACGACATCATCTCTCTCCTGTTGACCCACAACTGCCTTTTCCTGCTTTGACAACAGCGTCCATATGCCGGTTCAATTCCCCGCTCTTGCCCTGTTCTTTCTCTCGCAGCAGTTGCTCCAGAGCAAGTGCCTTCTCTTTCATCACGGCACGCTGGGATTCCTCCTCCCTCCACA
>NW_026750778.1:0-1604 GCF_022355385.1 Mustela nigripes
GATGATAAATATGGGTGTATTAAAAGGAGACGTGGATGGTCTTATATATCCTGCAGCTAATTGTTCCAAGACTAGTTGCTGGGCTGCTTATAATTTTTCTCAAGAGAGGGGCCACTGAGGGACACAGACAGGTTTATTGGATATCCAAGTTAATTTTATATAGTCAGTGGCCCCTAATGAAAACCCAGACCCGTCTGGTTCTCCTTTTTCGGGGAGTTCAATCGGGTTGGTGATTCCTTGTTGATTATTCCCTAAACCTTTTCCCCAGATGTGTCCCTGAGCAAGCATAATTGTATTAGCGGGCTGCTAAATGGTATGTCCGATGTTAATTTTAGATCCATGCCTTCCATGACATCTCTACCCCATAAGTTTACAGGCTAGTGATCTAATATATATGGTTGAACTAAACCTTGGTGTCCTTCATCATCTCTCCAATTTAGTAAAGTAGCATTCCTATCAGGATTAGAGGCAATACCTAAGCCACGCAAAGCTTGGTCAGCCTTTTGTATTGGCCATGCTTTTGGCCAATCTTCCCTTTTGATGATACTCTTATCTGCACCTGTGTCTAAGAGCCATGTGAATGCTTTACCATTAATATGTAAAGCGGTCATTGGTCTTTCTCTTAGATTTAGCTTAAGGAAGGCACATGGAGTCCCAGTAGATCCTAGGCCTTGATTACCTCTCTCTTTATTGCTGGCCAGGAAATGTGAATGATGGCTGGGCAGAATTAGCAATTGCACTATGCAGGTCTCCCAAGGAAATAGAAACAATACCCTGTGGGGATGAGGCAAGAATTTTAATCTCACCTGTAAAGTCAGGATCAATGACTCTGGGTGTAATTTGTAATCCTTTCAGTGTGCTAGAACTTCTACCCAGTAGTAATCCTACAGTTCCCTCGGGTAGTGGTCCACAGACAGTAGTAGGGATTGGCTGAACTCCCATATCAGGAGTTAATATTGCTCTGGCAGAGGCACAGGGATCCAGTCCTGCTCTTCCTTTTGTTGCTCTACGGAGCTGGAAAGGGATAGTAGCTCTGAGGGATTGTCTGTATGGCCCCGTATATTTGTGGGCTCCGGGATTGTGGGCCCTGTTTTCCGTTTTTTGGCAGGGGATTCACTTGGATATCTTGGGTGGATCTACAGTGGCTAGCCCAGTGATTTCCCTTTTTGCATCGAGGACATAGGCCAGGTTTTTTATTGACCTGAGGACAGTCCCATTTTTTATGACCTGGTTTATTACATTAGAAGCAGAGACCAGGGGATTTGTTAACCTTTGTACCAGTAAAATTAGCATAAGCCTCTGCCATGACATTAGCTTGGATAACTGATTCCTTTATGTCTCTACAGGCCTTTAAATAGGAGGCTAGGTCTTTGTTTTTCCAGGGTCGTATTGCTTCTTTGCACCATTTATTGGCTTGCTCATAGGCTAATTGCTTGACCAGAGGCATAGCCTGATCAACATCCCCAAAAATTCTAGATGCTGTTTGGATAAGTCTATCTACAAAATCTGCATATGGTTCATTATTTTCCTGGATAACTTTTGACAATTGACCCTGTAAATCACCTGTGCCTTGTATGGTTTTCCACGCCCTAGCGGCAGCAGTA
>NW_026750779.1:0-1604 GCF_022355385.1 Mustela nigripes
TCAGCATATTGCTGTTTCTTGACTCACCCATCAGAACAAATCTCATCTACACATGGGAAACTTGCACGATGGAGCTGTGTGAAAGCCTCTCTTTAGGAGAACCCTTCAGGGCCCCAAGGCCACCGCTTCATTCCAAGGTCTCCATAGACAAAAAATCATATTAGGACACATCCACGGGAGAGTCCATCTCAACTCATCCTCCTCGGATGCTCCCCAAGATCCCGCAGATCTAAACTGTCTTGTTGCTTGGAGACAATTGGAATGCGAGGTGGGCTACCCAGCCATCCATCCTTAGAACCCTGCTCGGAATCGTTGTCCTGGAGCAAACCAACAGGTCTCACTTGTCCTGCAGAAGAATCTTTGCAGTTGGGAGCTTCTCACAACTCCCATCGTGGGAAAACACCCAAGGCCTCGTGATCCACCACCTCCCCCTTCAAGAACGGGCCATCAGGGACAGAATGTCCAACCTGAGCGTTTGTCTGATCCTCGCCCTGACTTCAGATGCACGAAATCTCGATTCAGGTCTCACCCAGAATCCTAGGCCTAGTTTGGGTTCTCAGACTTCGTCCTCAGTCTACTGGCCCAAAAGCCCTCCAGTTTGGCAATCCAGAACTACAATGCAGCACTCTGCCTGCCCTCCAGAAGAAAAACATTGCCATCTGGGGCTACCCAGAAACACCAAATGAGGATCAACCTGCACGCCATTCGGCTCTACCCCAAATATATAGGCTGAACTGGGCACTAATGCCCTTTCTGACACAGCCTGAGCCTGGAGCTCCTGGCCCCACCCAGACAGCTGGCCTCACACTAGCACATCGGACCGACATGGCCTTAGGACGTCATTTCTTCTCAACCTCGGTTTTTAGGCTTCAGAACCTAGACCTTATCGCCAGTCACGGCCCGGGTTTGACAATGATGCAGAAATAAGAACTCTTTCCCCATGGCAAGAAACCTTGTGGTTGGCATGTTGTCCAAGGTTCAATGTTCTTGAAACCAGTGTGGCCCATGAGGCCCCGCACATGCTTGCGGGCCACATTGGCAACAAACACACATTGTGACCCTCAGCCTGAGCCCAGTCCTCAGGTAAGGCCTTTCAGGGGCTGGATGGAGAGACAGCATATTGGGCTTGCCATGCACCTAGGCCCCAATTTTTAACCATAGTTCGGGTTGTCCCTTCACTCTTCCCCAGGGCTCTCCTTTGGAATTCCTCTTTTGGTGGGACCCCTGAGGTAACAAACCTGAAAAAGAGTCCTCCCATCCCACAGATTGACGAAAAACAATTGGGATCGGGCCAAATCCACAGAGAGCAAGATTCGTCCATATCCCATGAGGCCTCCCCAACATTCCACGGCCATCGCTGAGACAAAATCAGGAGAAAAAGCCGGAGCACGCGCCTCAGACTTGCTCATTCTTCATATCCTTAATAGTTCTTCATATAAGAGCCTACACGGCACTCGAAGGAACCCAAAATATATAGTCTTACCTGGGCACTAATGCACTGTCTGACAACCTGAGCCCGGACCTCGTGACCAACACCCAGAGAGCTGACCGCACACTGAGCACATCAGTCCCGCCATGGCCTTAGTTCATCATCCCTTCCCTAC
>NW_026750780.1:0-373 GCF_022355385.1 Mustela nigripes
AAAACCGAACCAATCAAACCAAAACAAAAATCAAAACCAATGGCCAATGGCGCCTGGGTTGCTCAGTGGGTTAAGCCGCTGCCTTTGGCTCAGGTCATGATCTCAGGGTCCGGGGATCGAGTCCCTTATCGGACTCTCTGCTCAGCAGGGAGCCTGCTTCCCTCTCTCTCACTCTGCCTGCCTCTCCATCTACTTGTGATTTCTCTCTGTCAAATAAATAAATAAAATCTTAAAAAAAAAAACCAATGGCCAAGATTTCATGTTTGCTACTAAAGTTATGACATCTCCTAAGACATGTGCGTGACTTGATCAATATATTTATATATATATATTTGAAGAAGAAGGAACTATTTGATGCAGCAAATCCACGTTG
>NW_026750780.1:473-1604 GCF_022355385.1 Mustela nigripes
GGGGCGCCTGGGTTGCTCAGTGGGTTAAGCCGCTGCCTTTGGCTCAGGTCATGATCTCAGGGTACGGGGATCGAGTCCCTCATCGGACTCTCTGCTCAGCAGGGAGCCTGCTTCCCTCTCTCTCACTCTGCCTGACTCTCCATCTACTTGTGATTTCTCTCTGTCAAATAAATAAATAAAATCTAAAAAAAAAAAACCAATGGCCAAGATTTCATGTTTGTTACTAAAGTTATGACATCTCCTAAGACATGTGCGTGACTTGATCAATATATTTATATATATATATTTGAAGAAGAAAGAACTATTTGATGCAGCAAATCCACGTTGGCTAAAAATGACCAGATATGGAGTCTCCTGGGTGGCTCAGTGTTTGAGGCCTCTGCCGTCAGCTCAGGTAATGATTTCAGGGTCCTGGGATGGAGCCCCACATCAGGCTATCTGCTCAGCGGGGAGCCTGCTACCCCGTCTTTCTCGGCCTGCCTCTCTACATACTTGTGATCTGTCAAATGGGTAAATAAGATGTTTAAAAAAAGAATTACTAGGTGTGAAATACATCGAGGGTATGGGTAGGAAAATGATTTCAACTGATCAGACTTGGAAGTGGTTGAACCTGAATTGAAGTGCTATAAAAAGAGTAAAGACCTGGGAAATATATGGGGAAAAAATCCCTAGAAAAACAGCAATAATAACTGGCTGCTCTTTATTGATCCATATCCTGCGGTAGGCAAAGAAGAGCTGGTTTTAGCCAGAGGATGATCTCCGTTTGTCTTCATGATCTGGCATTTCCTGCAAGCCAGGCATGGGGTTCTGCACTAGAGCTGCAAATGCTGGGGGCCCTCACTGTCCCTTTCCTCTTCTCAGGGGGACAACGGGCATGTCCATGGTGCAGTGTGACAGGCTTTACCACAGGAAGATAAAAGATTGCCAAGGGTAGTTTGGAGCTGTGAAAAGCCACTTAGGAACAGATTGTCAGGGGAGGTGATAGACAAGGGAAAAGCGAAGAATGAGGATGAGAGGATGAGTGCGTCAAGTTTCAAAGTGCCAGGAGGCAGCACAGTGCATTCGGGAAACTATAGCAAGTTCATGACAACCGACACCTGATCTCACAGCATCACCTGGGGATGGAGGCTG
>NW_026750781.1:0-1604 GCF_022355385.1 Mustela nigripes
GATGGCCCTTGAGGCCTCCCCAACATTCCACGGCCATCGCTGATACACAATCCAGAGACAAAAGCCTGAGCACGTGCCTCAGACTCGCTCATTCTTCATATCCTGAAGAGTTCTTCAGATAAGAACCTATGGGCACTAGCAGCCACCCAAAATATATAGTCTAACCTGGGCACTAATTCATTGTCTGACAACCTGAGCCCAGACCTCGTGACCAACACCCAGACAGCTGACTGCACACTGAGCACATCAGACCCGCCATGGCCTTAGGTCACCATCTCTTCCCTACCTCAGTTTTCAGGCTTCAGAACCTAGACCTTACCCTAAGTTTTCAGGCTTCAGAACCATGAACCTAACCCTAACCCTGACCCCTACCCTAAGCCTTACGCTAACCCTGACCTCAACGATGTCTAACCCTAAGCCTGACCCTAAGTCTTCCTTAACCCTAACCCTAACACTAACCTTGTCTAAACCCAGCTCTGTTCCCTCCAGCAGGGAGATCCCCTGCACCCAGGCCTCCCACGTGCTGGGAGGAGGCTATATGGGGGTCACTGGATGGGCAATGCATTGAGTGGAGTGTGATCCTTGAGCAGCATGGGGATCGGCAGCTCAGGGAGCTCTGGTGCAGCAGGAAGTTCGGTAAGGAGCCCCCAGGCAGTCGTGACCTCACTTCCCTGATGACAGAGCCCAAAGGAATTGGAACCTACGTATCCAGGCACCCCATTACAGAGAAAGCCCCCTGCCCAGCTCATTTCTAGGCACATCCTAAAGGAAGCGACATGTTCTTCTGCTGTACTGAAGCCGAGAGGATTCAGGGAGAAGAGAGCTCGCCGGCCAGACAAGTCCCCTCCCTGGCAGGTCATATCAGGTTTCCCCAACGCCTCAGGACTTTGGCTAATAAAATCAAAAGGAGACATGAGGGGGCTCAGAGTCAGAGAGTCCCACACCTTCTCTTCGAGCGGTGTAGCCCTAGGTCTCTTCCCCGTCTCTGTGTGTTTCTGTGTGTGTGTGTGTGTGTGTGTGTGTGTGTGTGTGTGTGCCACTGGGTTTCTGTGTCTGTGTGTAAAGAGGACCTAGCCATGCCATCGTGGATGGAGATGCCCTAAGCAGGATGAGGCTGATATGGGGTTAGATGTCTGGTGGGTAAGTCATGTTCACACCCCAGTTTAAGGCTGCTTAAGTGGGATCAGTTTTAGGGTCTACACCCTTCTGCCCAGGGTTTATCCTGAGACCCTGAATGGATGGGTCCATGACTCAGGAGCAGGGCTAACCCTAACAGTAACCACTAACCCTGACCCAGACACTGACTGTGAGCCTGCCCCAAACCCTAACCCAAGCACTGACCCTGACTCTGACCTTGACCCTGACTGTGATCCTTACCTGAACGCAAAACAAAACCTAAGCCTGGCAAGGACCCTGATGTGGGCCCTGAACCTAAACCTAACTCTGACATTACCGTAAATATGACTAATACCTAACCATGACCCAGACCCTGACCCTAATCCTAACCCTGATGCTGATCTAAACCTGACCCTAACACTAACCCTGACACTGAATGTGAGCATGAACCTAACTCTAACCCTAAACCTAACCCTGACCCTGACACT
>NW_026750782.1:0-1604 GCF_022355385.1 Mustela nigripes
CAGATGTATACACACCCTGGCACAAAATTATCACTTATGTTTGGCTTTCTAGTCTCCTCGTGTTACTTATTTATCTTAACCTCTCTCTGAAATCAGGGAACACAGAATCTCAATCAGTTGACATTTTTCTACTGAATTACCCAATAGTCTGATCATACCCCTAAGACTTTTTAAAATTAGTTCACTCATAATCCCAAATCTGCTTTGCCTCCTCAGCTCAGTACACTGTAATTTGATTTCAAAATGAGGACAGTTGTCAGTAATGCCACATTCATTGATCTATTTTCCAATTCCATGTACTTAGAACTATGAAAATATGTTCATAACATCCATTCCAATAAGCCACCCTAAATTTATTATCATGAAACAAGACCTCAAGAAAGAGAATTCAAAATCATCCATGTATTTGCAATTTATTGCAATAAAGCCTTTATCAATAGACTTCCCTGTGCACATGGTGGTCAAATTGCTGGTGAAAACCAGCCAGATCTATTACAAGCTTTCTCATGGCTTCTAGGTAACCCAAGTGAGCCTTTATTGATACTGGGAAGGGATAAATCAGGGAAGGGATAAACAGTGATGTAAGAATTGGCTAGACAAAAGTAATGACTTCATTACAAACTGAGTATTTTAAAGCAAAGGAGCCTGTTGGGAATATTGTTTTATAAAATAGTGGTATATTTTTACTAACTTTTTAAAATTCAATTAGTTAACATATAGTGTACCATTAGTTTCAAATGTAGATTTCAGTTATTCATCCATAGCATATAATAGCTAATACTCAGTACTTACTGTTATAGCTTCTTGAAAGCAGAATTTTAACCTGCTGAGCCAGCCAGGCACCCTTGAAAGCAGAAGTTTAGATCATATTTTCTGATTACTTCCATGTAGTACAACACTTTTTTGCTAGCAACCTTCAAAACATACTGTTTGTTAGAGGAATTTCTTTAATAATAAATAAATAGCAATTTATTTAAATTTATAAATATATAAAATAAATAGGAATTTATTTAAATTGATTTAAATATAGCATGCTGTTTCATTGTTCACAAATAAGGTGATGATATTATAGCCATTAGTTGGTAGTACTGATATATCACTTTCTTTTTACTTCTCAGTGCATTCTCTATGCACAAAATAGATATATATTTTAAAAGAATCTGAATCTGTGGCAAACTTTTAAAAAACCCTATACAGTAAAGTTTATCATTTTAAGTAATCTCAATTATCTTCCTCAATTGTGAGAGTATATCCTTCTATCTAGGCCAGATATTGTATGAGGGATTTGAAGAGACATACTTTTCTAAATTTCAGTTTTCTCATCTGCAAAATGCTGATCATGATCCTACAATAAAATGCACTTACAATTTTTTGATGAGAATTTATTTATTTATTTATTTATTTATTTAAAGATTTTCTTTATTTATCAGAGAGTGGGCGAGAGAGCAAGCACAGCCAGACAGAATGGCAGGCAGAGGCAGAGGGAGAAGCAGGCTCCCGGCCGAGCAAGCAGCCCGATGTGGGACTTGATCCCAGGACGCTGGGATCATGACCTGAGCCAAAGGCAGCTGCTTAACCAACTGAGCCACCCAGGCGTCCCTTTC
>NW_026750783.1:0-1604 GCF_022355385.1 Mustela nigripes
TCCCAGCACCATTTATTGAAGAGGCAATAAATATATATATATATTTTAATTTTTTAATGTCATTTTAAGAAAATGAAAAATAAGCATGTACTAAAAAGTAAAAGGCAATTCATTTAGGAATACCAACGTAAATTCTAATAAAATGATATTAGTAATTAAACTTATACATAAATTTAAAAAATACATTGCTTCTTGATTAGTAAATTTTTGAAGCATTTACTATGTGTGAATTACTGTCCTAACACTCTTAAAAACTGTAGATATGAAGTAGATGCATAATAAACAAGGTCTTTGGAGAGCCAACACTCCTTAGGGAGAAATAGACAGCAGCCAAATAAATATGTTTACCAGTTACTTAGAGATTTTTGACCTATGCTATAGAGTAACTATAAAGATGAGACAAAAATTATTTGGGTATGTCACTTCATATAAAGTGACAATGGGTGCTTCTGTAAGTAGATGACATTTGTCCTCAAGAGAGTTTCATTCTATGATAAAATTCTTCAATAAAAGTCAACAGTCATTTCTTGTAAAGTGTTAGCAAAATAGAAGTCAGTGGATACTTCCTTGACTCTTTCTCTTATGTTCTTCCTCCCCTTTCTTTCTTTCACCACCCTATAAAAACAGTATTTCCCCCCACAAATAAAAGAAATAGTATAAATAATCCCATTAAACCAAGAAGAAGACAAGGGGCTCAGAATTGCCAATATTACTTATAGTTCTTCTGATAATATTAAAAACCATAATTAGATAAAATCACAATGTAAAATATATAAATTCTGCTTAAGAGGTTAAGTTGTCATATTTCTATATTGCATATCATATGGTAATTTATAAAGAAACTGAAAGAAAATGAGCTTAAAAAGGTTAGAAATAATAAGGTAATACAACAAAACAGGTGAAAACAAAAAATCAATTTAAAAGAATCAATAGCTTACCAATGTATACTGTATGAAAAAATCTAATTACATAGTATAAAAAAGGGGAAAAAATCAGTTCACAGTAAAAATAAAATAAAAATCAATCTTCTAGGGATACATTTATCAAAAGTTAATGGGTTTTTATGTAAAATAAATTCTTAAGAGTCTTCTGAGGATACAAAAGAATTAAAGGAGCCACAAATATTGGAGAACATCAAGGATGTAAAGAGTAATTAAAAAAAAAATAAATTCAATGTGACCTGTTCAAAGTATCATCTCTTTCTAATATAATAAAATGATATGGAAAGTTCATCTTGAAGACTAAAACTGCATAACAGAAATTTTTAGATGTATCATAAAACTTACCATGACTTTTTCTTTTTCCAATTTTTTTTTAATATAATTTTTTATTTTTTATAAACATATATTTTTATCCCCAGGGGTACAGGTCTGTGAATCACCAGGTTTACACACTTCACAGCACTCACCAAAACACATACCCTCCCCAATGTCCATAATACAACCCCTTTCTCCCAAACCCCCTCCCCCCAGCAACCCTCAGTTTGTTTTGTGAGATTAAGAGTCACTTATGGTTTGTCTCCCTCCCAATCCCATCTTCTTTCATTTATTCTTCTCGTACCCACTTAAGCCCCCATGTTGCATCACCACTTCCTCATATCAGGG
>NW_026750784.1:0-1604 GCF_022355385.1 Mustela nigripes
TGAGAGGGCTTGTTTGAAAGCATGCTCAGGCTGAGGGTCACAATACCTGTTTGTGCCCAGGGCGGCCCTCAGGAGTGGATGTGATCTCATTGGCCATGTAGCTGGCTCCCACACTGAGGGATGGACACCCATCCTAACAGTCAGGATTCCTGCCATGGGTAAGAAGGAGTTATCTATTGTGCTCCAGGTTCCCCCATTGGCTGGGATTCCAGAAAAGGTCTGGGGACCTAACCCTGAATACCAAGGAAGGGTAGAGAGGACAGACTTGGGCCATGGCCCTTCTCAGATGCTGGATATGGGCCCCACTCTCTGGGTGGCTGACAGGAGGCCGGGGCTCAGGCTGTCAGACACAGCACTGCTGGATAGGGCAGTCGATAAATCGGGGTGCCCTCAAGGGCCGAGCAGTTTGATCCTCATGTGGGGTTTTTGGCACACTCACCAGGCACTTTTTCTTTCTATGGGGAAGGCAGAATGCTGCAGTGTGGCTCCATAATTCCCTATCAAGAGCACTTGGAGGGGCACCTGGGTGGCTCAGTGGGTTAAGCCACTGCCTTCGGCTCAGGTCATGATCCCAGGGTCCTGGGATCGAGCCCCGCATTGGGCTCTCTGCTCAGCGGGGAGCCTGCTTCCTCCTCTCTCTCTGCCTGCCTCTCTGCCTGTTTGTGATCTCTCTCTGTCAAATAAATAAATAAAATCTTTGAAAGAAAAGAAAAAGAGCACTTGGAGACCTTTCAGGTGTGAATGAAATTGTAAACACAAGCTACAGTAAAATTCAGTGCCAAGTGGAAGACAGTTCCATTGTGCAGCAGCTTATTTGAGACATCCAGCACCTGAGTTAGGACAGATGAAAAATGTTTGCTCACACTGGAGTTTGTGGCTATGATGACTGGCAATGGAGAGGTGGCGTCAAAAGGCCACAGAGGATTTCCCACACTGAGGCCTTTGAGATGCTCCAAATACCAAGATGTACTTCTACTGGACAGGTGGAGTCTAGTTTGGTTGCTCCGGTGTCCCCCATGTGGAATGTTTGGGTAGCAGAACTCTCCTGCATGGATGCCTGGATAGCACACCACAATTGACCATTGCAGATGAAGAACAAGGCAGCTTTGTTCCGATGGCTCTTGGGTGAAGTTCCAAGGCCTTGAGTTGACTTGGTATCTCCTGCCCATGGGTCACAATGCTGGTCTGTTATCAGGGAGATCTTAGAATGTACTAGTGGATAAGGTACCATGCAGGTTTCTCCTACCCTGAGGGTTTCACACAGGTCCAAGGACACGATTTCCTTTTGGGGACAGGAGTTGTTCTGTTGTATGGCTCAGGGACCACATGTTGTATTCATAAGTTGGTATTCCAGAACAGGCCTCTGAGGAAAGGTGCCTGAACCTAATTGGAGTTCCAATGAGGTCATAGGGGCATGTCATGTTCAATCTTCAGATTCGGGACCATTGACTTGGGGGTCTGCCTGGATGTATGTAATCAGGGTGTTTCAGACTGCACATTTGCATTTAGAGTGGCTCTCAATATTGGGGTGGCCTAGGGGCCTTGCAGGATTCTCCTAATCTGGAGGGGTTTGGCAAATGAAATGACCAACGTTTCCTTGGGGA
>NW_026750785.1:0-1603 GCF_022355385.1 Mustela nigripes
TGCGGGACTTGATCCCAGGACCCTGAGATCATGACCTGAGCCAAAGGCATCAGCTTAACACACTGAGCCACCCAGGCGCCCCTTATATAGCATTTTCAAGGCACTTTTTCATAGCTACATACATGTCTTGCACCCCACTTTGACAGTTTAACTTTGTTTAACTTTTTGCCACCCCGGCGTCACCCTGGTGGTTAAGTGAGATTTAGGTTTAGAAGAAATTTAACTTTATTTACATTTCCCTCTACCTCAGCCTCCAGTTTTATGGTGGGGAGGGCGACATCAGGCCTCAAGGAACTGAGCCATTTGTCCCTGGAAATTGGGTTACTGAGAAGACAACTTCTTTGTTGTAAATCACTAGGACATTCATAAACCAAGGGAGTCTCCTGTCTTGCAGGATTGTGATCTCTGCAAATTAACTATTTGTTTTTCATTAACATCTGGTCCCTGTGGCGCCACCGCCTAACCGCCCTGGTGGTATATGATTTAAGTTGTTTTTTAGGTTTTAGCTAGTTTCCCTATCTCAAGTCACCTATGCAGTGTTGGGCGGTTAGGGACGCTCAGTAAAATGGCTTCCTGGCCTTCAGGATGGCCATTCTTATGCTAACTCACTCTTCCAAGAGAAAACAGGCCAGCACAAGCAGGGCAAGCGGAGGAAGCAGCAGACTAATGCAACACTTGATCCCAGAACCCTGGGATCATGACCTGAGCTTAAGACAGAGGCTTAGCCAATTGAGTCCCCAGGCAGCCCAGAAACTTGAAGATCTAGTGACTTTACTAAGCACGATCCATAAATTGGGCAGCGTCCCATCTAAGAAGTAGAGGGGAGTCAAAGGATTTGTACAAAATGGAAGGCTTTTCCTAGAAATGGGGGTGGAATAAGAAGATATTAGCAAAAGAAAAGAAAGGATTGCTTCAGGCAGGCCCTTCCTTAGGAGGGAAGATCAGGGAGTTTTATGATGCAGAGTATCCCATCTTCCTCTGGGGGATGGCCTTGTGACAGATTCCTCACTCACCTTGATCAGAAAATTCCTGACTGACCAGTTGGGACTGCTATCTGGGGGAGGTTGGAATTGCCATTAGGTTAGGTATTGAGCCCCGGGTTTGGTGACTCAGTGACACCGTTTTAGGCCTGTTGTTTTTCTTTTTAACAAGTCTGGATTTTGTGTTAAGCTAAGGAATACCTTCTCCTATGCATGATTATTATTACATTTTTCTCTCTTTTATTTTTCCCTAATGCTATACTTGAATGGCCTTTTTTTTTTTTTAAGATTTTATTTATTTATTTGACAGAGAGATCACAAGTAGGCAGAGAGGCAGGCAGAGAGAGAGAGAGGAGGAAGCAGGCTCCCTGCTGAGCAGAGAGCCCGATGCGGGGACTCGATCCCAGGACCCTGAGATCATGACCTGAGCCAAAGGCAGCAGCTTAACCCACTGAGCCACCCAGGCGCCCTGAGTGGCCTTATTTTTAACAGTTAAACTTTTATTCCCTCCAGAATCCAGCTGGTCTTTTAAGAAGTCTATAGCCATCATCCCACCAAAAATCTCCCCACTATCTTGATGGTAATGACTGGCCTAAAGACAACATTGATCAAGCGGCGGGCCG
>NW_026750786.1:0-644 GCF_022355385.1 Mustela nigripes
ATGATGCAGAAATCAGAACTCTTTCCCCATGGCAAGAAACCGTGTGGTTGGCATGTTGTCCAAGGTTCAGTGTAGTTGAAACCAGTGTGGCCCATGTGGCCGCGCCCATGCTTGCGGGCCACATGGTCACAAACACACATTGTGACCTTCAGCCTGAGCCCAGTATTCAGTTAAGGCCTCTCAGTGGCTGGATGGAGAGACAGCATATTGGGCTTTCCATGCCCCTAAGCCCCCATTTTTAACCATAGTTCGGGTTGTCCCTTCACTCTTCCCCTGGGCTCTGCTTTGGAATTCCTCTTTTGGTGGGACACCTGAGGAAACAAACCTGAAAGGAGTCCTCCCATCCCACAGATTAAAGAAAAACAATTGGGATCAGGCCAAATCCACAGAGAGCAAGATTCCTCCATGGCCAATGAGGCCTCCCCAACATTCCACGGCCATCGCTGATAAAAAATCCAGGGACAAAAGCCTGAGCACGCGCCTCAGACTCGCTCATTCTGTATATCCTGAAGAGTTCTTCAGATAAGAGCCTACACGGCACTCGAATGCACCCAAAATATATAGTCTAACCTGGGCACTAATGCAATATCTGACAACCTGAGCCCGGACCTCGTGACCAACACCCAGACAGCTGACGGCACCCT
>NW_026750786.1:744-1603 GCF_022355385.1 Mustela nigripes
TATATAGTCTAACCTGGGCACTAAAGCACTGTCTGACAACCTGAGCCCGGACCTCGTGACCAACACCCAGACAGCTGACGGCACCCTAAGCACATCAGACCCGCCATGGCCTTAGGTCATCATCTCTTCCCTACCTCAGTTTTCAGGCTTCAGAACCTAGACCTTATCTCCAATCACTGCACAGGGGTGACGATGATGCAGAAATCAGAACTCTTACTTACCCATGGCAAGAAACCTTGTGGTTGGCATGTTGTCCAACGTTCAGTGTAAGAGAAATCAGATTTCACACTGAGGCCCCGCTCATTCTTGAGTGCGACGAGGGCATAAACATGCATTGTGACCCTCAGCATGAATCCTGTCCTCTAGTACGTCCTCTCAGTGGCTGGACCATTAGATGTCATAATGGGCTTGACAAGTCCCTAGGCCCCAATTTTTAACCAGATTTCTGGTTGTCCAGTCGCCCCTCCCCAGGGCTCTACTCTGTAATCCCTCATTTTGTGGGAAACCTGAGGTTGAAAAACAAAACAAAACAAATCAACAACAGAACAACGGACTTCTTCCATCCCACAGAATGACCCCAAACTCTTTGGACGGGGCGAAACCCCCAGAGTGTAAGACTCATCCATTTCCCATGAAGTCACCCGGAAATTTCACGACCATGAGTGACACGATATCCAGAGACAAAAACTTGAGCAAGAGCCTCACACTCGCCCTTTTTTCATATCCCGAAATGTTCTCCTTGTGGTCTGTAGATCAGTCCTGCCATACCTATGACCCGAAACATAAGACGAGTCTGTGTTTTTAGACAACTGTCCAAACAGCCCTGGCCTACACACCCTACAGGCTCAGGCCCCTGGAG
>NW_026750787.1:0-888 GCF_022355385.1 Mustela nigripes
AAGAAAAGATGAAAAATGTCTTTGCTTCAAAGTTGAATCACTAAGAACGTCAAATACGTGTTCAGATTCCCAAACAGAAACATGCACATTTTATTATGGCAGCAGAAATTTACACAGTGATGGGTTAGTCCCTCACTTGCTATTGTATAACACTATCTGGTCCCGGAGGAAATTCCAGGGAGGAACATGAATTGAGCTACGCCCATTGGGGCAAAATAATGCACATTCAGCATCTTCGCCTGACATTTTAAGGGTTACCAGAAGGAGACACTTTGGGCTAAAAACCAACCTGTGCTTTGCTCCCCAAGCAGTCTCCACAGCACACAGCTGCAACCATGCAAAGGAAGGTGCTTCTTTTCCTAATCCACTCCCAGGCACCATACAAAGATAATAAGACACCATACATTCAGCAGTGGGAGGGGTCCTTGTGTAATCAGGCATATTGTTTTGATTTTCTATGCACGGATATTTACAAGCCTGAATTTCTTAAAAGAGCAGTCAGAGTTTAAATTTTCCTGCTTAATTGTGTATTTGGAAGGTCGAAGATAGGCACAATAATGCAGAGAAAAAAACGTATTCAATAATCAGTATGAGGATGAATGAACAATGGCTCTATAAGTGAATTTGATGGTGGAAATTCAGGATATATAGCACACCTCGAGTTTTGTTGTCATCATTTTAATAAAAAAAATATGAATAAAAATATTTTTAAGACACGTGAGTAAAGACTAGAAGTGCAGTCTTACAGGCTACCCACATCAAATGAGGTCACACATCCATTACATCGAAATTAAAATGGCTTCAAGTTCTCACCCTCTTCCCCTAAATCAGGTTTCTGTGACTCTTCCTTCTGATCCCATAATAACCAGTGCATATTTCTGTCCTTGC
>NW_026750787.1:988-1603 GCF_022355385.1 Mustela nigripes
GGATATATAGCACACCTCGAGTTTTGTTGTCATCATTTTAATAAAAAAAATATGAATAAAAATATTTTTAAGACACGTGAGTAAAGACTAGAAGTGCAGTCTTACAGGCTACCCACATCAAATGAGGTCACACATCCATTACATCGAAATTAAAATGGCTTCAAGTTCTCACCCTCTTCCCTCAAAGGAATCTGAAGGTTGAACATTGCTATGCTGTCACTTGGGATGCTATTGTTGGCGCTGTCACCTTGCAAGGACAGAAATATGCACTGGTTATTATGGGATCAGAAGGAAGAGTCACAGAAACCTGATTTAGGGGAAGAGGGTGAAAAAAATATCAGGGAAGAATAATTGAACTCTGCATTAGAAACTATTGATACACTTTACGTTAACTAACTGAATTTAAATAAAAGAAATTTAAAAAGAAAAAAAAATCAGGGAGAATGAGTAACCGTCCTTTATTTTCCATATTTTGATACTTTGACCATCATGAATGCTTGCTGAAGCTAGAAGGACTGCCCCTCCAGGGTTGGTCAGCTCCTAGAGAGAGTTACCCCTCAGCTGGGATTGAGGTTTTTAAATGCAAAGCAATGAATCTAGAGTCTGAATTCCTGA
>NW_026750788.1:0-1603 GCF_022355385.1 Mustela nigripes
TTTATCAATAACATTGGTAACACTTTGGGGAATATCTATGAGAGCCTATCAGTTGATGGAAGGCAAATTGTCAGGGTGATATAGGTGTTCTGTACAGAGTAAGTCTCAACCTGCTCAAGGAAAGATTCTGTGAATGAATATATAACTTACTAAAATATAGTTCTTGGTAATCACGGAAAATCTGGAAAAATATACAAAGGTATAAATTTAAAAAGTATAATTAATCTTACTATTTAAAAGCAACATTATTGTTCTAGAAGTAAGTTTACTGAATCAAAGGACATGTACATCTTTACTGCTTTGGGAACATATACCACAATTGTTTTCCATTATATGCCAACATGTATTCCTCTTAGCATTGAGCATAGCCTAGGCCATACTATTTTGGATTCTTTATTTCTATTAAAAATCATCTTTATTCTATATTGCCTTTTTATTTTTTTTCACATATTGCCTTTTTAAATTAGGTTTTCTACTTGAATATTTCCTAGATTTATTTTTTGATCACATTTATTTCTATTGACCTTCAATTTTGAGAAGAAATACCTATTATAACTTAGTACAATCCTTAAAATGAACTGACGCTTTGAGGAAGGAAAAGTCTTAATGTTGTAATTACCCCTGTAGAGAAAACCTTTCCTATAACATCTGATATCCAAAATCCTGTTGTTAAAAGGGAAAAAAGGTCGTCTCTTAATAGCTAACTTCACATCCCAAATAACCAAACTCTTCCATTCTCAAAGTAAAGTTCTGACAAAATATTGAAAAGACAAAGTTATTCTCATTTCAGTTAAAACACATTTATTTTAAAATTTTTTAGTGCTTGATTTGTAGGTTGTCTTTTAGAAGTTTTCAGGGCAAAGTACTTCCAATAACATTAGGGTTGCTGCAAATCCTTTTGAGGAAGGCAGAATGAGTGCCTCTTATGATCCATCTGTTCATATTACTTTCTGTGAAACATGAAGGAATGCCTTTGAGTTTGATGTATAATAATTATTTTTTCCACAGGTTAGAATCATTTAAAAGATACATCCTTTTATAAAACATGCTTTTCATTTTAGTTGCATCATAATAACATCCTTTTAAGAGTAGGTGGATAGAGAGTTCCAGATTCATAATTAATTTTTAAATCTATATTCATTAAAGGAAAAACTAATTCTAGGCAAATGACACCAAGATGAGTAATGCTTACATGAAAAAGATTTCTAGGGAAAATATCCAAATTACTAAGCATTCAAGATATTTTTTAAAGTTTAGCATTAAACATTGAGTCCTTTTTTATTTGCCTGAAGAATGAATTTTCTTTTTTTTTCTTCTTCTTCTTTTTTTTTTTTTTGGTAATCCTAGTTCATCCTAGTGATACTTTGATAAATTTTTGATCAAACAAGTGACATCAGAATGTTAAGAGAGTAAAGCATTATGGGAATTGGACAAATTACTTCTAAGTTCCTTTTCATTTCATCAGCCTGTGATTAATATACTTAATAACTTATTAATAAAGAGCCCCAGATCATAAGAAAGGTACTGTCCCTTATTTTGAGAAATCACTTAAAACCTAATACAAAAAACATTCTTCTAGAAGGCTCTAGCAGGATATCTAGTA
>NW_026750789.1:0-655 GCF_022355385.1 Mustela nigripes
CAGGGTTAGGTTCATGGTTATGGTAAGGTCAGCTATATGTTTAGGTTTTGATTTATGAGTAGGTTCAGGATCAGGGTTAGCTTAAGGGTTAAGATTCTGTTCAGGATCACGGATTGGGTCTGAGTTAGGTTTACATTCAGGGTTAGTGTCAGTGTTACAGTCATGGCCAGGGTCAGGTATAAGGTTAAGCTCTGACATAGGCAAAGTTCAGAGTTAGGGTTATGATCAGGGTCAGGGAGAGGGTCAGGATTATTGTTAAAGTTGGGTTAGGGTTAGGGTTTGAGGTAGGTGGAGGGTTAGACCGGGTTAGGGTCAGAGTCAGGGATAATGTTACGGGTTAGTTTTAGGGTTAGGTTCAGCTTTAGGTTTCGGGTCAGGGCCCGAGTTAGTGTCATGGTCGGGGTTACGTTTAGGGTTAGAGTAAGTGTCAGGCTCACAGCCAGGGTCAGGCTTAATTTTAGGGTCAGAGTCAATGTCACTGTTAGGGTCAGGGTTAGGTTTATGGTCTTTGCCTGGGTCAGGTTCATGGTGAAGTTTAGCGCCAGTTTCAGGTTGACGGTCAGGATCAAGTATTGGTTTAAAGTCCACATTCGGGTCAGGGACAGTGTTATGTAGTGGTCATTGTTAGGGTCATGGTTAGGTTTAGGCTCAGGGC
>NW_026750789.1:755-1603 GCF_022355385.1 Mustela nigripes
TAGTTTTAGGGTTAGGTTCAGCTTTAGGTTTCGGGTCAGGGCCCGTGTTAGTGTCATGGTCGGGGTTACGTTTCGGGTTAGAGTAAGTGTCAGGCTCACAGTCAGGGTCAGGCTTAATTTTAGGGTCGGAGTCAATGTCACTGTTAGGGTCAGGGTTAGGTTTATGGTCTTTGCCTGGGTCAGGTCATGGTGAAGTTTAGCGCCAGTTTCAGGTTGACGGTCAGGATCAAGTATTGGTTTAAAGTCCACATTCGGGTCAGGGACAGTGTTATGTAGTGGTCATTGTTAGGGTCATGGTTAGGTTTAGGCTCAGGGCCGGGGTCAGGTATATGGTCAGGGTCTGGTATAGGCAAAGTTCAGGGTTAGGCTTATGATCATAGTCAGGTATAGGGTCAGGGTTATTGTTAAAGTTTAGGGTTAGTATTAGGGTTAGCGTTTGGTTGACGGTTAGGGTTAGAACTTGTTAGGATCAGGGTCTGTTGTAGGGTTAGGGATTACTCTTATGGTTAGGTTCAGCGATAGGATTCGGGGGATGGCCCGTGTTAGTGTCAGGGTCAGGGTTACATTTAGGGTTAGAGTTAGGGTCAGGCTCACAGTCAGGGTCAGGTTTGTTGTTCAGGTCCGGGTCGGAGTCACTGTTAGGGTCAGGGTTAGGTTTATGGTCATGGTCTGGTTCAGGGTCAGGGTGATGTTTAGCGCCAGTGTCAGTTTTAGGGTCAGGTTCAGGTATTGGTTTATAGACCACATTCGGGTCAGGGACAGGATTGTGTAGTGGTCAGTGTTAGTGTCATGGTTAGGATTAGGGTCAGGGTCAGGTGAAGTTCATGGTCAGGGTCAGGTTTAGCATC
>NW_026750790.1:0-1603 GCF_022355385.1 Mustela nigripes
GGTTTCGCTTATTTGTGGAGCATAACAAATAGCATGGAGGACATGGGTAAATAGAGAGGAGAAGAGAGTTGGGGGAAATTGGAAGGGGAGGTGAACCATGAGAGACTATGGACTCTGAAAAACAATCTGAGGGGTTTTAAGTGGGGGCGGGGGTGGGAGGCTGAGGGAACCAGGTGGTGGGTATTAGGGCATGGATTGCATGGAGTACTGGGTGTAGTACAAAAACAATGAATGCTGTTATGCTGAAAATAAATAAAAAATAAATTTAAAAAAAAGCAAAGAAAATCCACAACTAGAATAAATTAAAAAAAAAACTAAAAATTAATATGTATAAGAATAAATTACTTGGGGGGACAAGACGGCGGGGGAGTAGGAGGAGGCACCTTTTCAGCCGGTACCCCAAAGTTAGCTGATTACCTACCAAAGAACTCCGATCACCCATGAGATCAGCCTGAGATCAGAATTATACATGTCTGGATCTCTACAGGGGCAGAAGACGCCAGTGGACAGGTAAAGCAGAATGGGAACGGTGGACTGATATCGGAAGATAAACAAAAGTGGGAGGGAGCCACCAGAGGCGACCGGTTGGAACGTAATACCCCAATACGAGTGAGAGTGCCCTGCATCTGGGGACCAGCATTAACTTGGAGACTGGTTGAAAGCACTCCAAAAGAGCAAAGGATCACGGGGGGAAATTGTGGGAATTGGGGCGGCTAGGGACAGGGGCTTAAGTCCCCGGTCCCAGGACAGCCTCTCCAGCGCTGAGGCAGAGAGAGTGCGGCAGAGAAACCAGGTCTTGGTCCCTAAGCCGCCAGCGTGTCTTAGTCCGAGAATGCGTGGGTTCTAGCTCCTGTGAGGGGATGGGAGCCACGCGGTGGGGCGGCAGAACACGCGAGCCCTACCACAAAGCTTGAGATACGCGCGCAGGTCCCTCATGCTCCCCTGAGAGAGTTATAAAGGCCCGGCTGGAGCTCTTTGACCCGTGCCATTGTTTCAAAGCCTAAGACTCGCGCCCCAAACTCTCCCCTGACAGAGGTGCGCAAAAGCCCATCCTGGTGCTTGCGGACCAGCGCCCCATTCTCACTGCCCGAGACGCGCACCGGACCCAACTCTGAAAGAGGTGCGCTCAAGCCGGGCACTCCCAGCCCCGGCCAGCGGCAAAATCTCAGTGTGCGATTGCTGCTTGGAACCTCTCTGGCGGTCGGGAGCTCCCAGACAGCCACCACTGCCTTGGCTTTGGGTACAAGCAAAAGATCCTGTGCCCCCAGGGTCTGCAACTTGGAACTTGCTCTGCCAGCGGCCAAGGGGGTACGTATTTAGGCTCTGCACCCAGACTGAGGCTTCTCTCTGAGAGGGAGATCAGGGTGCAGTTTGTTTTCCTCTAAAACTACAAAAACCATCAAAGGTGGTCAAGGTGAGAGAAAAAAAAATGTGAACAAACATAAAAACCGCCAGCGAACAAAAGCCTGAAAAAAAAAAACAGTTTCCTCGGAGCCCACCCCCTTGAGGGGTGCGGGAGGACTTAACTCAGGAAACATCATTGACTGACAACGCACGTGGCAGGCCCCTCCCCCAGAAAACAAACCAAGAAAGAAAAAAAAAA
>NW_026750791.1:0-1603 GCF_022355385.1 Mustela nigripes
TGGGAGGGAGACAAACCATAAGAGACTCTTAATCTCACAAAACAAACTGAGAGTTGCCAGGGGGTGGGGAGGGTAGGGAGAGGGTGGTGGGGTTATGAACATTGGGGAGGATATGTGCTGTGGTGAGTGCTGTGAAGTGTGTAAACCTGGCGATTCACAGACCTGTACCGCTGGGGCTAATAATACATTATATGTTAATTAAAAAAAGAAGAAGCAGAAGAAGATTACTATAAATCAAATGCTAGGGTTTTCAGCAAAGTGTGTGTAATCAGGCATATTTTATTAAAGTAACCATGTAAAATGATGGTTGAAAATTGGAATAACAGAAAACATAAAAATCAGAGATTTTAAAAAGAGATCTGCGACAGTGTAGATAATATAGTCAATGATATTATAATAGTGTTATATGATGACAGGTGGTGGCTATATTTGTAGTGATCATAGAATAATGTATGGAGATATTGAAAACCTGAAACCAATGAAACACAAAATATCAACTATACTCAAATAAAAAAAATAGTAAAAATAAAACATTTTAATTTAAAAAGATAAAAAGAGGGACAGGAATTTGAAAAGTGAATTTCAAGAAGAGTAAAGATGAGGCTAAGACATACTCTGAACCTTGAGGAAAACACCATTTTGAAAATTCTTCCTATTTTGAGAAAACTCAAATGAATCAATACCATAAAAGAACCCATTTTAACTGAGAGATGTAATGAATGCTCAAGAAATAATTTTATGACAGGATAATTCTTCCCTATGAAACAGCATACAGAAACCAGGGGAAACACCTGGATGCAAAATAAACTATACTGAAAATAAGAATTAGGAATAAGATAAATGATGAAAGATATGAAAATTAGACCTGCGACAGAGACCTAGTGAAGAGAATTTTTAGCTTGTGTTTTAATGTTTTTGAGGATAATCTAGAATTCATACCTGCCTTGAGACAGGCTGGTTGTAGGCAGTTTAGGCAGACCCTTAAGACAGGCCTAGTTTGGGCAGGTGGTGTTGGAGGAGGCCATTGGGCTGGACAAAGACAAATCCAACCATTTGACTAAAGTGTCTGTGAAGATGTTGAAGTCAGATGCAACAGAGAAAGACCTGTCAAACCTAATCTCAGAAATTGAGATGATGAAGATTATTGGACAGCACAAAAACACCATCAACCTGGTGGGTCCTGCACACAGGTGGTCCTTCGTACACTCTCATGGAATATGCCTCCAAAGACAACATACAGGAGTACCTGCAGGCCCAGAGGCCTCCTGACTGTGAGTACTGTTACAATATCAGCCACAATGCAGCAGAGCAACTCTCCTCCAAGGACCTGGTATCCTGTGCCTATCAGGTAGCTTGAGGCATGGAGTACCTTACCTCCAAGAAGTGCATACACCAAGACCTGGCCACCAGGGAAGTGATGGTGACAAAGGACAACATGATGAAGATCTCAGACTTCAGCCTTGCCAGAGATATCAACACATCAGTTACTATAAAAAGACAACCAACAGTGGACTGCCTGTGAAGTGGATGGTCCCTAAGGCCATGTTTGACCAGATCTACATCCACCAGAGTGACTTCTGGTCTTTTGGGGTGATCCTGTGCA
>NW_026750792.1:0-164 GCF_022355385.1 Mustela nigripes
GCCATTCTAGGCTAAGCGCGCTACTGCACGGTTGTGACTGTGTCTGCATAGTAGGGCCTGGCACGGTGAACCCAGGACGCGAACATGGAGCCCGGGAAAGCAAGGCCCAAGAGGCAACAGCTCTCCCGCAGCTCTTCTTCCCTGACGCAATTGAAGACTTGCTG
>NW_026750792.1:264-1043 GCF_022355385.1 Mustela nigripes
GGCGCCTACCCTGAACTCGAGAAACAACTCCCAGAAAGACCTGGCCTTCACATGCCGTCTTCCTCCAGGATGTGGAAGCATGGAGGAGGCACGGGGTTTAAAGGGAAGGAGTGGGGACAGTCCCCCAAAGTCCCTATTCAGTGCACAGGCGGTGTCCAGGGATCCTGTCACCTCTCCTTTCCTGTGTGGAAAGCCCTGGCCTAGTACGCGAGTCCCCCTGAGCGCCACAGTAAAAGGCCAAGCGATGCCTACACCGGGAGATCGTAGTGTGCATAGAGTGCCATTCTAGGCTAAGCGCGCTACTGCACGGTTATGACTGTGTCTGCTTAGTTGGGCCTGGCAGGGTGAACCCGGGACGCGAACATGGAGCCCGGGAAAGCAAGGCCCAAGAGGCTCCAGCTCTCCCGCAGCTCTTCTTCCTGACTGAACTGAAGACTTGCTGAGGAAGCAACGTCGAAGTGCTGTTCGCTCCAAACCAAAGCCTCTGCGAAGGCACAGCATTCGCCGAGGAATATTGTGCGGGCTGCTGCTGCTTGCCTGACCCCAGTCTCTCCGTGGGACAAACCCGCATACAGCGAAATCCTCTTTGCCCTAGCATCCCCTCTGCCTGAGAGAGCAGCGTGTTTGCACACGTCTGTCACCACGCGCCCCAGGAGCAAGTGTGGGGAAGGCACAGCACGCCGCCCCCGGGGAAGAGAAGGAGGCCTTGGCCTTGGGTTCGGGAAACGCTCAGGAAGCAGGATAGCCTGCCGTGGCACGCACTGCAGGCCGCTGGCAAG
>NW_026750792.1:1143-1603 GCF_022355385.1 Mustela nigripes
GGGCAGAAGACAGGCCTGTCCTGTGCCTCTGGTCCCAAAGGGAAATCATCTCCTTGGCCACCTGTCCCAAAGGCAGACTTGGGCTTGCCACCAGGTGCCATACCCGGAACTCGCAGAAACAGCCCCATGGAGAAACGGGCAGTCAGATGCCACCTTCCAGCAAGATGTGGCAGCATTGTGGGTGGCAGGGGGTTTTCCGGGGAAGGAGTGGAGCCAGTCCCCCACAGTTCGCCATCCCAGTGCCCGGGGCCCTGTGCATGGACGCTGTCGCCTCCTCTTTGGTGAAGGCACTGGCCTAGACCCCGAGTCCGCCTGAGGCGCCAGAGCAAAAGGCAAAGCCTTACCTACGCCAGGAGATGGTAATAGGCATAGAGTGCCATGCTAGGCCATGCGGCTGCTGCACGGTTGTGACTGTGTCTGCTTAGTTCGGCTTAGCAAGGTGCACCCCGGGCGCGAACTT
>NW_026750793.1:0-1602 GCF_022355385.1 Mustela nigripes
GGAGCACAAAATCAGGACTTATAAAAGTCTGTTCTGCTGAGGGACATTGCTCCAGAAGCTAAACCGTGGTGAAGCCCACATGGGGTCAGCATGGCCTCAGATCCCGCAGGGTCACAGAAGGATTGGGGGTGTCTGGGTGTCGCAGAACTTACAGGTATTAGAACGGGGAAGCCAGCTACAGAGAAAGAGCCGAGAGTGAGCTCTCAGCTCCGGGTTATCTCGAACCGGTCGCAGGATCGGTGAGTTAGGAGTGTGGCCAGAGGACAGGCAGACAGGAGTTATTGGCGCTGTTCTCTGAGGGCGCAATAAGGAGTGGGGCCCCAGGCTCTCGACTCCTCCAGGCCAGAGACCAGGAAGCTGTTATTTTCATTCCCATTCAACGGAACTCTACGGAAAGAGCTCAGGGAACAAAAGCTCCCGAAAGCAAACCTGAGCGGATTACTCAGCCCGGCCCTGGGTAAGGGTGACACAATTCTGCCTGGGGCAAAGACACTTGAGAATCACTACAACAGGCCCCTCCCCCAGAAGATCAACAAGAAATCCAGCCACGAACAAGTTCACCTACCAAGGAGTGCAGTTTCAATATCAAGGAGAGCAGCAGTATTCCAGAGGAGGAGAAAGCAAAGCGCGGAACTCATGGCTTTCTCCCCATGATTCTTTAGTCTTGTAGTTAATTTAACTTTTTTCTTTTTCAATTTTTTTCTCTTCTGCTAATTTTTTTTAACTTTTACCCCTTTCTTTTTTAAAGTTTTTTAACTAGTTTATCTAATATATATATATACTTTTTTATACTTTTTCTTTATTTTTTTTCTTTTAATTGTTTCTTTCTTTTTTTTTTTTTCTTTATGAAGCTCTTTTTATCCCCTTTCTCCCCCCTCACAATTTGGGATATCTTCTGATTTGGTTAAAGCATATTTTCCTGGGGTTGTTGCCACCCTTTTAGTATTTTACTTGCTCCCTCATATACTCATATCTGGACAAAATGACAAGGAGTATAAATCCACCACAAAAAAAGAACAAGAAGCAGTACCGAAGGCTAGGGACCTAATCAAAACAGACATTGGTAATATGTCAGATCTGGAGTTCAGAATGACAATTCTCAAGGTTCTAGCCAAGGTCCCAAAAGGCATGGAAGATATTAGAGAAACCCTCTCGAGAGATATAAAAGCCCTTTCTGGAGAAATAACTAAAATCTAACCAAGTTGAAATAAAAAAAGCTATTAATGAGGTGCAATAAAAAAATGGAGGCTCTCACTGCTAGGATAAATGAGGCAGAAGAAAGAATTAGCGAATAGAAGACCAAATGACAGAGAATAAAGAAGCTGAGCAAAAGAGGGACAAACAGCTACTGGACCACGAGGGGAAAATTCGAGAACTAAGTGACACCATAAGGTGAAACAACATTATAATAATTGGGATTCCAGAAGAAGAAGAAAGAGAGAGGGGAGCAGAAGGTATACTGGAGAGAATTATTGGAAAGAATTTCCCCAATATGGCAAAGGGAACAAGCATCAAAATCCAGGAGGTGCAGAGAACACCCCTCAAAATCAATAAGAATAGGCCCACACCCCATCACCTAATAGTAAAATTTACAAGTCTTAG
>NW_026750794.1:0-1602 GCF_022355385.1 Mustela nigripes
AAAAAAAAAAAAAAGAATGCTTGGATCAACCAGGAGATCAAGGAAGAACTGAAACAATTCATGGAAACCAATGACAATGAAGACACTTCGATCCAAAACCTATAGGATACAGCAAAGGCGGTCCTAAGGGGGAAATACATAGCCATTCAAGCCTCTCAAAAAAAAATTGAAAAAATCTAGAACAGAGCAGCTGTCTCTACACCCTAATGAACTGGACAATCAACAACAAATCAAACCAACTCCACACGTTAGAAGGGAAAAAATGAAGATTAGAGCTGAGATCGATGAGGTAGAATCCAGAGATACAGTAGAACGTATCAATGAAACTAGAAGCTGGTTTTTTGAAAGAATCAATAAGATCGATAAACCATTGGCGACATTAATCCAAAAGAAAAGAGAGAAAGCTCAAATACATAAAATTATGAATGAAAATGAAGAGATCACAAAGAACACCAAGGAAGTAGAAACAATATCAGAAGTTATTATCAACAGTTATATGCCAATACATTAAGCAACCTAGATGAAATGGATGCATTCCTGGAAAACTATAAACCCCCAAAATTGAATCAGGAAGAAACTGACAACCTGAATAGAACAAATTTTAGTAATGATATTAAAGCGGTGATCAAAAACCTCCCAAAAAACAAGAGCCCAGGACCTGACGGATTTCCTAGGGAATTCTACCAAACTTTCAAAGAAGAAATAACACCTATTATCCTGAAGCTGTTTCAAAAAATTGAAGCAGAAGGAAAACTTCCTGACTCTTTCTATGAAGCCAGCATTACCCTGATCCCCAAACCAGGTAAAGACCCGACAAAAAAGTACAATTTCAGACCAATATCACTGATGAATATGGATGGTAAGATTCTCAACAAGATCCTAGCCAACAGGATCCAACAGCACATTCAAAAGATTATCCACCATGACCAGGTGGGATTCATCCCTGGGCACAAGAATGGTTCAACATTCGCAAATCAATCAATGAGATAGAACAAATTAATAAGAGAAGAGAGAAGAATCACGTGGTCCTCACAATTGATGCAGAAAAAGCATTTGAAAAAATCCAGCATCTGTTCCTGATTAAAACGATTCAAAGTATAGGGATAGAGGGAACATTCCTGAACTTCATCAAATCTATCTATGAAAGACCCACAGCAAATATGATCCTCAATGGGATAATCTTGCAGCCTTCCCGTTGAGATCAGGAACAAGACAAGGATGCCCACTTTCACCACTCGTGTTCAACATAGTATTAGAAGTCCTAGCAACAGCAATCAGACAAGAGAAATAAAAGGTAACCAAATTGGTTTGAAGAAGTCAAACTCTCTCTCTTCACAGATGACATGATTCTTTATATGGAAAACCCAAAAGACTCCACCCCCAAAATACTAGAACTCATACAGCAATTCAGCAACGTGGCAGGATACAAAGTCAATGTACAGAAATCAGTGGCTATCTTATACACTAACCATGAAAATATAGAAAGGGAAATTAGAGAATCAATTCCATTTACTATAGCACCAAGAACCATAAGATACCTGGGAATCAACCTAACCAAAGAGGTAAAGGATCTGTACTTGAGGAACTACAGAACACTCATGG
>NW_026750795.1:0-729 GCF_022355385.1 Mustela nigripes
CTACTTGCCCTCTCCAAGGGAATTCTGTGTGCCCATTCCAATGGCCACAACCATACTAATAGAATAAACCTCCAAAGTCCCTGAGGCCATCCCAATAGTGGTGACTTACCAGGACAAACAGGAACAATCTGAGAGCATCTGAGAACCTACCTGCACTCAGACTCATCGACTGATATCCCCAGAGGTAAAAAGGAATTAACAGGCCCCTAGGCCCTAATCGGATCCATTGCTTTGGCTTCCAGGTATCTTCCTCAGAGGCCTGGATTTCAGTACCAGCATATGACTATTTCTTGACTCCCCCATCAAAACAAAACTCATCTACAAATGGGAAACTTGCACGTGGGAGGTGTGTCAAGCCTCTTTTTAGGAGAACCCTTCAGGGCCCCAGTGCCACCGCTTAATTCGAAGGTCTCCATAGACACAAAATCATATTAGGACACATGCACGGGAGAGTCCAATTCTTCTCAGCATATTCGGTTGCTCCGCGAGATCCAGCAGATCTAAATTGTCTTGTTGCTAGGAGACAATTGGAATGCGAGGTGGCCTACCCTGCCATCCATCCTTAGAACCCTGCTCGGAATCATTGGCCTGGAGCCAACCAACAGGTCTCAATTTTCCTGCAGAAGAATATTTGCAGTTGGGAGCTTCTCACAACTCCCATCGTGAGAAATCCCCATGGCCTCGTGATACCTCCCCCCTTCATGAAGGGGCCATCAGGGACATAAGGTC
>NW_026750795.1:829-1602 GCF_022355385.1 Mustela nigripes
CATAAGGTCCAACCTGAGAAATAGTCTGATCCTCACCTTGACTTCAGATGCATGAGATCTCGATTCAGGTCTGTAGATTGTGCCTGCCATGTCCTCACCCAGAAACCTAAGCCTAGCTTGTGTCCTCAGACTTCCGTCCTCAGACTAATGGCCCACAAGCCCTCCAGTTTGGCAATCCAGAATTACAATGCAGCACTCTGCTTGCCCTCCAGAAGAAAAACATTGCCCTCTGGGGCTACCCAGAAACCCCCAATGAAGATCAACCTGCACGCCACTTGGCTGTACCCAAAATATATAGGCTGACCTGGGCATTAATGCCCTTTCCGACAGAGCCTGAGCCTGGACCTCCTGGCCCCAACCAAACAGCTTGCCGCTCACTGAGCACATAGGACCAGCCATTGCCTAGGGTCGTTATCTCTTCCCAACCCGGTTTTCAGGATTCCGATCCTAGACCTTATCTCCAATCACTGCCCAGGTTTGAAAATGATGCAGAAATCAGAACTCCTTCCCAATGGCAAGAAATTTGTGGTTGTCTTGTTGTCCAACGTTCAGTGTAGTGGAAACCTGTTTGTCCGATGAGGCCCCGCGATTGCTCGCGGGCCACATAGGTGGCAAACTCACATTGTGACCCTCAGCTTTAGCCCAGTCCTCAGGTAAGGCCTCTCAGTGGCTGGATGAAGAGACAGCATATTGGGCTTGCCATGCCCATAGGCCCCAAATTTTAACCATAGTTCGGGTTGTCCCTTCATTCTTCCCCAGGGCTCTGCTTTGGA
>NW_026750796.1:0-1602 GCF_022355385.1 Mustela nigripes
TCAGCTAAGCGTCTGCCTTCAGCTCAGGTTATGATCTCTAGGTCCAGGCTCCCTGCTCAGTGGAGGGTTTGCTTCTCTCTCTCCCACTGCTTCCCTTCAATCTCTCTCTCTCTCTCTCTCTGTATATCTCTGTCTCAAATGAATAAATATTTTAAAAATCTTAAAAAAATATTTTTTAACGCTAAATTTTAATAAGCTTTGGTTGAGTGGGCTCCTACAGCATAGGTCACTTTGTAAAGCTTTCAAATGCATGATGAACCATTCACTCCATGGTGTAAGATGCTCAATGGGTATTTTGCCTGCCAATAATTCTCAGTCACATTGCAATCCCCCTTGGGATTCTTCCACATTTATAGCTTCAGTCCTTTTATTTAGAGCAAATGAGATGCCTGTTTTTCTTTTGTGATATTCTGCTTCTACTTATTTATTTATTGGTTTTTGGTATGGAAGAAATAGGTTTTCTTCTGGTGACCTTTTTACAACTGAATATTTTCATACATTAGTCAGATTACACAGGGCATATGGCATACTTTACAAGCTATTGTTGCCTATTCAAATGTCTCCTCAGGTGGAGAGAAAACATTTGGCGCTCATTCCTCTATGATTCATGATCTTCTGACCTTGTTTTTGTGGTGGCCATAGTGAACCAGGTGTGAAAAAAGGACAATTCGAATCTGACTCTTATGTTTGTCTCTTTAGCTTCTATTCCAATGAAAGTGGAATATTGTGAAAACCAATAATTCATGCAGTTAGTTTTTCCTCAGGGAAGGGCAAATGTCTGACTAATTAAAAGAAAGCCCATCAGTACTGGTGCTGGATGTTTAAACCTAACAATTTCTAGAAAAGATATATTGGCAAATAGATATTTGTGTCTGGAAAATTGTTTGTTCATCAAAATATTTCTTCTGAATAATGAGTGATCCCATACTGAAAGCCACAAATATCACAATGTTACATGTGGACATTTTTTAGTGTTTTTAGAGACCTTATTTTCTCTCACTGCATACAAAACTGATGATTTTTATTTTACCATATATGGGGCTTTATCACAGTGGAAACATTATTTAGTAATTGAAGCATAACTCTTCACTTATTTCTACTTTGTAGTTCCTTAGAAATGGCTCATGACATGACACCAAATGACATCAAAGCCAAATTCTGCAATTAGAAGAGGGTTTGCATCAACTGGACTTTGAAAACAGAAAACAACAAAACCACCCCCAAACTCTTGAAATAACAAAAGAAAAAAATGCAGCCAAAAAGGGGGGGGGGAATTAGTCTTGGCATTTGCTCATCTCTTTTAACCCTTGTTCCTTCATCAATAAAAACGCATCAGAAAAATTGTTGTGAACAAAGGGTCTTCATTGCAAACAACTCTTTAGGAATGTTTGCAAAGAAATGGCAGAGTAGCTGGATATAGTATTCTTGGCTGCATGTTTTTCTCGTTTAGTGCTCTGAAAATATCATGCCAGCTCTTTCTGGCCTGCCAGGTCTCCAACAGACACATGAAAAAGTGCTCCATATCACTCGGCATCAGGGAAATACAAATCAAAACCACAAAGAGATATCACCTCACACCAGTCAGAATGGCTAAAATCAACA
>NW_026750797.1:0-1602 GCF_022355385.1 Mustela nigripes
CAGCAGGCCCCTGGATGCAAACCTGGAGCTTGACACTCATCCTGAACAAGTCCCTCGACTGCCCCCTCCCCCAGAAAGATGGACAGAGTGCTGGCAGATCGGGCCTGCCATGTGGTGGGCCCTAACCATAACCTTTGGTTTGGTTCTCAGGATTCTGACCCCAAAGGCATTGCAGTAAGTGCCCTACAATTTGGGGACACCTGGGCAATCCCAGAGGGCTCAGCCTGCCGCCCAGAAGGAAACTGTGCCATTTGGAACTCTGGAAATGATTCAGAGGAGCAGAAATCTGCATGTCCAGCTGAGGACACACCCACACAGAGCTGACTCCTGGACACAAAGCCAGAGCCAGACACTCACCCTCACCTACACTGTCAACTCAGCCACCCAGACAGCACTCCATAGGGTCTTCAGGTCAGTCCTGCCATGTCCCTGGTCCCTAACACTAACCCTTCGATGGGTTCTGTAATGTTCTCTTCATTTCAGATTATGTGGTGGTTCTGCAGGACATTGTCCTGGTGTGGGATCAAACACACTGAGGCATCCCGTGTGAAGTGGAAAACGTGGTAAAGAAATGACGGCTGGGGAATCTGAGTGTGGAGACAGCACGTATTTGTGCTGCTATAACAAGCTGACTGCACTTTGAAATCACCGCAGAGGAAATGACGCTTCCAAACATCCATGTTAGCACGACGACACAGAAGCAGAGAGAACATCAGACTTTGGGATGGAGGCCAAGCCCTCCCAGATCCAGGTCACCCAACATGGAGAGGACACATGTTAGCAAGAGACGCGTGGGAGAATTAAATCATGGGCCCCTGTATCTCAGGTGCAGTAGAAGCAGTGGATTTGGAATTTCAGTTTTCCACAACGATCCACCACAAGCTGATTAGAACTGTGCAAAAGCAGGAAGGGAAGCCCCTGTAAAGTGGACTGGAGATGTCAGAAGGGGAGGCTGGAAGGGGGCGCCTGGTGCTCAGTGCCCATTACAGACCCCACATTGCAATCCCCCACAGGAGAGACTCACCAATTCCAGGCCCCACAGGGGAAGCTGGAGGTTCATCTCCTGACTTTTTGTAGGAGCTTTGCAGCTCAGCTGGTGAGAATTCTCCATCACCCTGCCTTTCTCCAATGGACTTTCCTTCAAGCACCCTTCCCAACTTCTTCCTCCTCCATGAAATAATGTTCCTCTCCTTTGTTTCTCGCACTTGCCTGTGATGGGACCGTAGCTTGCTCAACCCAGACTGCCATTCTCTGCACTTCCCAAATAAACCCATGCTGCTAGTGAAATAACTGGCAGATTGAGTTTAAGGCCAATCGAACTAATAAATTCAAGAACTTGCAAGGAACAAAATCAATATGCACAAATTAGTGGCACTCCTACGTGCTCAGAAGGAACCATCAGAAAGAGACTACTGAGAACGATCTCATTTACACCTGCATCCAAGACAGCAAGATACCTGGGAGGCCCCTGAACCAAGAAGGTGACAGACCTGTCCTCTGACAGCCCTGCAACAATGACGACAGACAGGGAGCGGGACACACGGAGATGGGGAGGCACTGTGCTCAGGGAAGAACCCACACTGGGAAAATACCTACTCTCCC
>NW_026750798.1:0-1602 GCF_022355385.1 Mustela nigripes
ATCAAAGTCAGATAAAGGCATTATAAAGAAAGAAAACCACAGGCCAAGATCTCTGATGAACATAGATGCAAAGATGCTCGGCAAAATATTAACAAACAGAATCCAAAATCATTCGCCATAAACAAGTGGGATTTAATCCAGGGATGTGAGGGTGGTTCAGTATTCACAAATTCATCAACATGATAGGTCACATTAGCAAGAGAAAGGATAAAAACCATATGATCATCTCAATAGATGCAGACAAAGCATTTGACAAAGTACAATATCCATTCATGATAAAAACTCTCAGCTGAGTAAGTTTAGAGAGAACATACTTCAACATAAGAAAAGCCATACATGAAAAACCCAGAGCTAACACCATACTCAATAGAGAAAAAGTGAGAGCTTTCCCCCTAAGATCAAAAAACAACATAAGGGGGTCCATTCTCACCACTTTTATTCAACATAGTAGTGGCAATCCTAGCCATAGCATTCAGACAAGAAAAAGAAAGAAAAGTCATTCAAATTGGCAAGGAAGAAATACAACTTCCACTATTTGCAGATGACATGATGTTATATACAGAATATCCTAAAAACTCCATGAAACTGATAAATGAATTCAGTGAAGGATACAACAGTAATATACAGAAATCCGTTGCATTTCTTTACACTTAATGAAACATCAGAAAGAGAAATTAAAAAAATAATCTCCTTTACAATTGCACCAAAATTTGTAAAATACGTATAAATAAACTTCACCAAGAAGGTGAAAGATCTGTACTCTGAAAATGGTAAAACATTGATGTAAGGAACGTTTTATTTCCTAGCTGGAAATAGGAATTATATGAATCAGGGAAAGTTCCTAAAGGGATGATCTGTACCCTAAGATGCTGAGAAATTAGAAATACAGCTTTCGGGGCACTTGGGTGGCTCAGTGGGTTAAAGCCTCTGCCTTCAGCTCAGGTCATGATCCCGGAGTACTGAGATGGAGCCCCGCATCAGGCTCTCCACTCAGCAGGGAGCCTGTTTCCCTTCCTCTCTCTCTCTGCCTGCCTCTCTACCTACTTGTGATCTCTGTCTGTCAAATAAATAAATAAAATCTTAAAAAAATAATAAATACAGCTTTCTCTTATCTCTAGCTTTAGCCCCTGCTGTCGAGGGTTACTGTCTTATCTAGATGACCCCCAAAGAACAGAGGGTCAGTGTGGAGGATAGGGCAGTGGGGAAGATGCTGGTTGACCATTTCAAAACCAGTTTGGGTAATGGCTATTCCCCAAGCTACCCTAACTTCATTCCAAGCTATGCATGACCCTGCCTTTTCACCCCTCCTAGGATTTCCTGTATAAATTCTTTGGATTTACCTTGAGGACTTCAAGGAATATGAAACTGGTGAAGACGATGCTTTCCTCTATCTTACAAAGTGTCCATGAAGACCTGCAGGACAGGGAGGTGAGGTGGAGGAACTGACAAAGGGGAAAGAAACATTTTTCCTTTAAAAGGCAGGATGACAAAGTAGTTAAAAGCTGATATCTGGCAAGCTAGAAAACCTGTTGGAATCCTAGGTCTGCCACTTTCTCACTGTGTGCCCTTGGGCAAGCTATTTACTATTATTATTTTATTTTC
>NW_026750799.1:0-1602 GCF_022355385.1 Mustela nigripes
TGCCCATGCTGCCCAGGGCCCGGTGTCCTGCTCTGTCTCCTGCTGGGACCAGGGCGCCCTCGGGGCTGAGCGGGGACGCGGGGTGTGTCCACCTGGCTGCGGGTGTGGCGTGCGGCCGCCGGCTGGGCCCCGAGCACCTTGTGTCATTCTGCCAGGACGAGCAAGGGATGAGCGCGGGGCTGTACACCACCAAGTGGTTTCTACAATGTTTCATCGGCCGGGTAAGACCCTCAGGCAGAACTGGTCCCTGACCTGCTCCTGGCCCTGGGCCCAGGGGAAGCCCGAGCTCAGCCTCACTCTCCAGACAAGCCAGGCCCAACACCAAACACCCTGAGCCTGAGGCTCACGGTCCAGACCCATCCTGCAGACTCGAACGGGGCCCCTGGAGGAGGGTCCGGGGACCGGCGCTGTCCGTCTCCGCCTCCCCAGGAAGGCCAGGTCAGCCTGGGAGCAGACGGGCCCTCGGCCCATTCTGCGGCCAACCTGCAGTCCTGTCGGGGTGTGTGGGCACCGAGAGTGGGACAGAGTCTGTGGCCCGCATTTCTGGGTGTCGTACTGGCTAGTCCCTTCCCGCCCAAGGTCATCTGGAGCCCATCTTCCCCAGGAGGAGGACACCCACGGGACGGGTTGCAGATCCCCGTCCGTCGCAGCCAGGGAGATGGGATGGCAGGGGCAGGGCAGACGGGAGGCCTTCACACAGGCAGAGAACCCCTGGGCCTAACTGAGGCTGCTCCCCCCACACCCGCTCACCCGCAGACCCCAATCGGGCTCACCCTGAAGCTCTGGGACGCCTACATCCTGGACGGAGAGCGCGTCCTCACAGCTATGGCCTACACTGTCCTCAGGCTACACCGCAGTAAGGGACCCCGCGGGAGCCCAGGGGTGTCTGATGCAGGTTTCGGGGGCCGGGGAGATGGCCCACTCCTCCCAGGAGCGAAGAGCAGGCTGGCCTTGGTGGAGGGACATTGGCTGGCCAGTGGCTTGGGGGCTGCCCTGCAGAGGAGCAGGGGCCACGGGGCCTCTCCTGCGAGGCTCTGCCCGTGGTGCTCCTGGGAACAGCGGGACGCCCAACCGCCGTCCCCGGGCAGGATCCTGGGATGGTGGGGAGGCACCCCTCTGCTCTGACTCACACCCATTGCCCAGAACACCTCCTGAAGCTGCCCCTGGAAGGGCTGCAGGGCTTCCTTCAAGACACCCTGGCCCAGCCCTGGGCCCTGGAGGATGAGGCCGTCCTCAGACACCTTCGGACCTCCATGGCCCATCTCCGCCGGAGGAAGTGCGACCTGCCCCCGCCAGGTGGGCTCCAGTCCCTGGACCCTCCCGCCTCACCCTCCTGGGGCAGCTCACAGTGGACCCAGTCCCCGGGGGGCCTCCTCTGTGTCTCTGTCCCTCTGCTCTTCTGCTCCAACCTCGGGGAACCCAGGCCCGGCCTGTGCATCGGGGTGCTCCCTGTGGGGGCAAGGCATGCGCGGCCTGGATTAGCTGTGAGGGGCAGGCCGGGGTGGACACCCAGGGAGCCGGGAGCACAGCCTGGGGGCACAGCCTGCTGGGCATGAGCAGCCTACTGGAGACGCTGACCCAGTCTGCCTCTTTGCAGCCGGC
>NW_026750800.1:0-1602 GCF_022355385.1 Mustela nigripes
AGACAGCCTGGCCCCAGAGTCTGCAGCACACTGTCCTCCTACACTCTGCTATGCAGTCACAAATGTCAGCCAAACTAAGAACCGTCTCTGGATCTTGTGATGCTTAACTAACAGAAGTCAAGTCCCTGGCAAATAGTAAGGCTGTAAGAAATGAAAATCATGGGGCACCTGTGTGGCTCAGTGGGTTAAGCCTCTGCCTTCAGCTCAGGTCATGATCTCAGGGTCCTGGGATCGAGCCCCACATCAGGCTCTCTGCTCAGCAGGGAGCCTGCTTCCTCCTCTCTCTCTGCCTGCCTCTCTGCCTACATGTAATCTGTCCGTCAAATAAATAAACAAAATCTTTAAAAAAAAAAGAAAAGAAATGAAAATCATCACCTTCAATCTCCAGGATGCTAGACTTTCAATTCACAAAGAGAACAAAAATACATTTCTACTTGTATTGTTCTACAAGTATGGAAAAAGGCTTCACCTAAATTACCCTCCTCGGTTCTTAGAACAGTCCTAGGATACACTGTTTTTCTTTTCTTTTTTGAAAGATTTTATTATTTATTTACTTATCTGTCAGAGAGAGAATGAGAGAGCATAAGCAAAGAGAACAGTAGTAGAGGGAGAAGCAAGCCCCCTGCTGAGCAAGGAGCCCATGGCAGGGCTGCATCCCAGGACTCAGGGATCATGACCTGCACCAAAGGCACACACTTATTAACCAACTGAGCCACTGAGATGTCCCAATCCACTGTTTTTCTTCTAATGTTAGCATATAGAACTTAGCATGTCCCAGGCACTTTTCTGTGTGCCTTATGCATGCATTTAATCCTAAAATCACTCAGTCCTATAGCGCAGTGAGGTAAGTAGTAGTACTATCACTATATTACTGGCCCAGATAAGTAATGTGCCCAGGGTGACACAACTAGTATATAGTAGTGCGGGGATGAAACTCAGAGAGTCTGGTTTCAGACTCTGAGCTTTCTAAACCTCTACTCTCAGGGCGTCTGTGTAGGAGGCAATTCTGGCTCACAAACCCTGTGATGAGTCACAGAGACAGTGAGTACCAGAGCCAGAATGCAAGCCCAGGCCTGGCTGCCACCACTGTCCCTAGTAGGTGATTTCTCTGACTCTTACCTTGAAATTCCGAGTGGCCTGATGGACATCACCTTGAGTTGGGGTGTAGAAGACATAGGCTCTAGTCCTGCCAATAAAACAACTGGTTAACAGCAGGGAGACCTTGAACCAATCCCTTTGCCTCCAACCTTCATCTAAAAATTAGGGAGTCATACTCACTCGATCTTTAATGTCCTCTAATTCTAAGCAACTGTTTTCCAGGATGAACGGCAATTGTGCTTGAATGAAAGAATGCAGCATGTTTCTTATAGCTCAACGTCAATCCCACCCCCACCCCTGTAGAAAACGCTTCTTTTGACCCAATACAAATCCTACAGGTCCCATGACGTGCAGCTCAAATGCACAGCAGCCAGAAACACAGCCACTTCCCTGGAGGCCTCTCAAGCTTCTAGTCCCTTTCCCTCACCCTTACTGGTAAGAACCATGCACACACTACTCTGTGCTCCTGAAATACTGAGTTTGTGCCTCTAGTATAACGATTCC
>NW_026750801.1:0-1602 GCF_022355385.1 Mustela nigripes
GCCTGGACATCCTGGCCCCACCCAGACAGCTGGCCGCACACTGAGCAATTCGGACCCGCCATGGCCTTAGCTCATCATCTCTTCTCAACCTCGGTTTTCAGGCATCAGAACCTAGACCTTATCTCCAATCACGGCCCGGGTTTGAAAATGATGCAGAAATCAGAACTCTTTCCCCATGGCTAGAAACCTTGTGGTTGGCATGTTGTCCAAGGTTCAGTGTAGTTGAAACCAGTGTGGCCCATGAGGCCCCGCCCATGCTTGCGGGCCACATTGGTCACAAACACACATTGTGACACTCAGCCTTAGCCCAGTCCTCAGGTAAGGCCTCTCAGTGGCTGGATGGAGAGACAGCATATTGGGCTTGCCATGCCCCTAGGCCCCAATTTTTAACCATAGTTCGGGTTGTGTCTTCACTCTTCCCCAGCGCTCTGCTTTGGAGTTCCTCTTTTGGTGGGACACCTGAGGTAACAAACCTGAAAGGAGTCCTCCCATCCCACAGATTGACAAAAAACAACTGGGATCGGGCCAAATCCACAGAGAGCAAGATTCGTCCATGGCCCGTGAGGCCTCCCCAACATTCCACGGCCATCGCTGATACAAAATCCAGAGACAAAATCCTGATCACCCGCCTCAGACTCGCTCATTCTTCATATCCTGAAGAGTTCTTCAGATGAGAACCTACACGGCACTCGAATGCAACCTAAATATATAGTCTAACCTGGGCACTAATGCACTGTCTGACAACCTGAGCCCCTCGAGCCAAACATGAAGACTGCTTGCCCTCTCCAAGGGAATTGTATGTGTCCATTCCAATGGCCACAACCCTACTAAGAGGATAAACCTCCAAAGTCCCTGAGGCCATCCCAATATTTGTGGCTTCCCAGGACAAACAGGGGCAATCTGGGCCCATCTGAGCACCTACCTGCACTCAGACCCGTAGACTGATGTCCCTAGTTGTAAAAAGGAACGGACAGGCCCATAGGCACCTTTCGGATCTATTGCTTTGGTTTCCAGGCATCTCTCCTTAGAGATCCTTAGAACCCTTAGAACCCTTAGAACCCTGCTCTTGCATCGTTCCTTATGGGACATCCTTGAGCCATCCAACAGGTCTCAACTGTTCCACAGGAGTCTTGTTCATGGACCACCTCACAACTCATATCATGGAAAGCTTCCAAGGTCACATGATGCCCCCAATCTTCATGAAGTAGGATCATGGAAAGAAACTTCAACCTGAGCCAACGGCTGATCTTCGCCTTGACTTCAGATGCACGAGATCTTGATTAAGCTCTTCAGAGTCACCTGCTGTGCCCTCACCCCAAAACCTAAGCATAGCTAGTGTTCTCAGACTTCCGTCCTCACTCTCCTGGACCACACGCCCTCCATTTTGGGATTTCCGATGACACAGTGCTGCACTCTGCCTGCCCTCTAGAAGAAAAACGTTGCCCTATGGTTCTACCCAGAAACCTCAAATGAGGATAAACCTGCATTCCACTCAACTGTTCACCAATTATATTGTCTAGCCTGTGCACTAATGCCCTGTCTGACACAACCTGAGGCCTGAATTCCCAACCGACACCCAGACAGCTTGCCGTACACTGAGAA
>NW_026750802.1:0-1602 GCF_022355385.1 Mustela nigripes
GGAATTTGAGCCCTGACAGGTAGAGGTAACTTTGAGTAATCCATGAGATTCTTTGGCCTCTGAAGGCCTAAAGTAGAGTAAGACTATATGTAGGTATCTATTATATACCAAAATGTAGTTTAACTGAATTGTTTTTCAAAACTATTTTTCTGAACTCTCCCACACATAAGTAAAAGTTAATTCTATGTATTTTTCCATTCCCTAAACACTTAAATTTTATGATTTCTTAGAAGCCACTCCCTGCCTTTCCCTTTGTGTATTTAACTTGTGTCTATAAATTTATTCTTTAGCTGACATGTTCCCTAAGAACAACATCAGCATATAAACTGTTCCTTCATATGGTTTGAGATTGGGAAAACCTTGCTTGAAATACAACCATTAAACATGAATAAACTTCTGTTTTGTTTTATTAGAGTTTTGAGAGTTTATATCTTAAAGCAAAAAGCTCCTACAGCTTTCTTTTGCAATATAAAGTGGGTTTGTGGTCAGCCAGGGCAGAGTGGTTAGGCCCCAAAACTCATAATTCCTATTATCACCAATTTCTTTTTGGCTACACATATATATGTACATTAAAAGATTTTTTTTAAACACTAGTGTGCGTTAGACCAGGTTATTTTTTGTTTGTTTGTTTTCTTTGGTTCTTTTGTTTTTTGTTTTTTTTTTTTTATGAGAGTTGAGGAATTAAATGACAAATGGTTGGGTAGTAGTAGCCTAGGCTAAGGGGGAAATGTGATCCAAAAAAAGATCCTAATGACTTGATTTTCTGTCATGGTGATATATCACAGATAGTTGAGCTGAGCCATTCATGTTGGCTACTCGTGTGGGTACTGCTTGATGACAGAAGTCAGAAACACAAGGAAGGGGGAGGTCATATAATGCTCTGCCAGCACCAAAATGATTAGGTGTTGACCAGAACATGAATTTTTCCTTAGAGTCTAAATGAGAACATGACCAAAGCAAAATGGGTTCTACCCATTCATTCAAATGCTTTGTTGAGCATTTACTACATGCTAGGTATTATTCTAAGCATATAGACTCCACCTATATTATGATGAAGAAGAGAAGAACAAATGAATAAATGTATCAAGTGGCTGTAAGCATTATAATGAAACCCAACAAGATAAGAAGATAGAAAGTAAGGTTGGGGAAGTGGCCTCCAATAAAATGGTGACTGATTACAGCTAAGACTAAAATGAAATTGACCGATGCCTATGTCTGGTGGAAGAAAATTCCAGGCTGAAAAAATGTTAAAGAGAGATCAGTCAGTACCCTTGGATCACTTCCTATGTCAAGGAAATGGTGGCATATACCACAAATTAGGAAAAGGCTAGTTAGTAGCAGTGAGAATGACCTTTTATAGGCACCATGGTCTTTATATCCTGATAGTTAGCAACTCTGTTCTTTAAATGTGAGCCAGAGTACAAAAAAATGAAAAGCCACTGGGCTATCTACACTATGAGGGTGGCTGGGAATCTCAAAATATAGGGAGAAGATTCTCTTTAGGGTACTGGGAATTGTTTGACATATCTGGATACCCAACAAAAAGGACCCTGCATTTTGAATACCCATAGCTCCTGAGAGAGTGGACAAAACCTCTACTTC
>NW_026750803.1:0-1601 GCF_022355385.1 Mustela nigripes
GTCCACAATAGCCAAACTATGGAAAGAACCTAGATGTCCATCAACAGATGAATGGATAAAGATGAAGTGGTATATATACACAATGGAATACTATGCAGCCATCAAAAGAAATGAAATCTTGCCATTTGCGATGACGTGGATGAAACTAGAGGGTATTTTGCTGAGCGAAATAAGTCAAGCAGAGAAAGACAACTATCATATGATCTCCCTGATATGTGGAAGTGGAGTGCAACATTGGGGGTTAAGGGAGTAGGAGAAGAATGAATGAAACCAGATGGGATCGGAAGGGAGACAAACCATAAGTGACTCTTAATTTCACAAAACAAACTGAGGGTTGCTGGGGGGAGGGGGTTTGGAAGAGTGGGTTGGGCTTATGCACATGGGGGAGGGTATGTGCTATGGTGAAGTGTGTAAACCTGGCAATTCACAGACCTGTGCCCCTGGGGATAAAAATACGTTATATGTTTATAAAAAATTAAAAAATAAGAAACCATCAACAAGATAAAAAAGCATACTACCAATGGGAGAAAACATCTGTAGACCATATATCTGATAAGAAGTTAAAATCCAATATATGTAAGAACTCATATAACATAAAGAGTGAAACAAATAATCCAATTAAGAAATGGAGAGAGGAACTGAATAGACATTTTTTTCCAGAGATGATGTACAAATGGCCAACAGGTACATAAAAATGTGCTCAACATCATTAATCATTAGGAAAATGCAAATCAAAACCATAATGGGACATCAGCTTACTCCTGGTAAAATGGCTATCATTAAAAAGAAAAGATGAGGTAACAAGTGTTGGCAAGGAGAGAGAGAAAAGGGAACTCTTGTACACTGTTGGTGAGAATGCAATTTGGTATAGCCTCTATGGAAAGCAGTGTGGATGTTCCTCAAAAAATTAGAAATAAAACTACTGTACAGTTTTGTAACCACTTCTGGGTATACTTTTAAAAGAAGTAAAAACAAGTTATTGAAAATATATACCATATTTATTTCAGCTTTACTTACAGTAGCTAAGATGTGGAAACAACCTTAGTGTCTGTCAACAGATGAGTAGGTAAAAAGACGTGCTATATACAATGGAATATTATTCAGTCATGAAAAGAAGGAAATCTTGTCATTTGCAACAACATGGATGGGCATGAGGGCATTATTCCAAGTGAAATAAGCCAGACATAGAAAGATAAATATTGCACGATATCAATTATATGTGGAGTCTTTTTTTTTTTAAGATTTTATGTATGTATACATGTACATATGTATGTATTTAGAATTCACAAGCTGGGAGATGAGCATAGCGAGAGGGAGAGAGAGAATCTCAAGCAGACTCCCAATTGAATGCAGAGCCTTAGACAGGGTTTGATCTCAGGAGCCTAAGATCATGACCTGATCTGAAATCAAGAGTCTGATACTGAACTGACTGCATGAACCAGGTATCCCATATGTGGAGTATTTTAAAAAAAGATATGTTTATAGCAGCAAGGTCCACAATAGCCAAACTATGGAAAGAACCTAGATGTCCATCAACAGATGAATGGATCAAGAAGATGTGGTATATATATACAATGGAATACTATGCAGCCATCAAAAGA
>NW_026750804.1:0-1601 GCF_022355385.1 Mustela nigripes
CTTCTGCACAGCAAAGGAAACAGTCAAAAAACAAAGAGGCAACCCAAGGAATGGGAAAAGATATTTGCATGCAACAGTACAGACAAAATATTGATATCCAGGATTCATAAAGAACTCCTCAAACTCAACACACCTAATACAGAAAATCATATCAAAAAATGGGCAGAAGATATGAACAGACACTTCTCTAATGAAGACATAAAAATTGCTATCAGACACATGAATAAATGTTCATCATAACTAGCCCTCAAGGAGATTTAAATGAAAACCACATTGAGATATCACCTTACACCAGTTGAATGGCCAAAATTAGCAAGACAGGAAACCACATGTGTTGGAGGGTATGTGGAGAAACGGGAACCGTTTTCCATTGTTGGTGGGAATGCAAGTTGGTGCAGCCTCTCTGGATAACACTGTGGAGAATCCTCAAGAAATTAAAAATAATTCCTCCCTATGACTCTGCAATTGCACTCCTGGGTATATACCACAAAGATACAGAAGTGAAAAGAAGGGCCATCTCTACCCCAATGTTTATAGCTGCAATGGCCACAATTGCCAAACCGTGTAAAGAACCAAGATGCCTTTCAACGGATGAATGGATAAGGAAGATGTGGTCCTATACACTATAGAGTCTTATGTCTCCAACAGAAAGAACGAACACCCAAATTTTGTAGCAACATGGATGGGACTGGAAGAGATTATGCTGAGTGAAATAAGTCAAGCAGAGAAAGTCAATTATCATATGGTTTCACCTATTTGTGGAGCATAACAAAAAGCATGGAGGACATGGGGAGATGAGGAGAAGGGAGTTGGACGAAATTGGAAAGGGAGGTGAACCATGAGAGACTCTGGACTCTGAAAAACAATCTGAGGGTTTTGAAGGGGTGAGGGTGGGACCTTGGGGTACCAGCTGGTGGGTATTATAAAGGGCACAGATTACATGGAGCACTGGATGTGGTCCAAAATTAATGAATACTGTTATGCATTTAAAAAATAAAAAATAAATTTTAAAAAAGGATAAAAAACAAAACCTTGTGTTTCAGAACACGAGGAGATGAGGACATAGACACCACAGTACATCCATACCCTAACATTTTTTCTTGGTTTCGACCTCGCCTTCATGTGTTGGGAGGTGTTTGATTACTGCTTCAAATGCTTTAGTCACTACAAGAAAGCTCAAATTGTAGGTTACCTGAGCTAATATTGGCAGTTGATATGTGTCTTGCAATATATTCTTTTCTCTCAGTTATTGGATTTGCTGGCATAATTGCATAGAGGCATCTTTTAGGTTATTATTTTTTCCTTTCTGTCAGTTGTCCTGTGGTCTCATACTTTCAACTGTATGCTTATCTCCGTGTTATATCCAGGTAATGCCTCATCCAGTTTGTTAAAATTTTCAAAACTTATGTTTGATTTCACCTGATTTTTTTGTACTGGTTTATTTATATTTCTTTTATGTCTTTGATCATATATATTATTTCATTCTTTCTATTAACTTTGGAATTTGTCTCTTCTTTTTCTACCTCCTTATAGCATCAAGTTAGGTTGCTTTATTCTGGCGTTTTTAATTTTTGGAAATACAAGCATTTAACCCTATATTG
>NW_026750805.1:0-1601 GCF_022355385.1 Mustela nigripes
AAGGGGGAGGGTATGTGCTTTGGTGAGTGCTGTGAAGTGTGTAAACCTGGTGATTCACAGACCTGTACCCCTGGGGATAAAAATATATGTTTATAAAAAATAAAAAATTATATAAAAAAATAATAATAATAAATTTTAGCTCCCATCCATCATCACGTAACTGGCATTCTTCATGCTTTTTGCCAACACCTCAAATCCCTCCCTTTTGATAATCTACAATCTTTTCTCTGTATCTATGAATTCTGCTTCACTCATTTGTTTTGTAGATCCCACTTACAAGTGAAATCATGTGGGATTTGTCTTTGACTTATTTTACTTAGTGTAATAGCACCAATGTCCATCCATGTTGTCACAAATTACAAAATTTCCTTCTTTTTGTGGCTCAGCAGTATTCCAAGGTGTTATATATACCACATCTTTATCCATTCATCCATAGATGACACAAGTTGATTCTGTATCTTCGCTACTATAAATGACACTGCAATGGACATAGGGGTGTGTATACCTTTCTGAATTAGTGTTTTGTTTCCTTTGAATAAATACCCAGAAGTGGAGTACTAGGCTAATATGGTAGTTTTATTTTTAATCTGAGGAATCTCCATAGTGTTTCCTACAGTGACTATCCCAATTTACATTCCCACTGAGGATGTACGAGATTACCTTATCAACACCATCTCTCCAACACATGTTATATCCTACTTTTTTGATAACAGCTACCCTGACAGGTATGAGATACCTCATTGTGGCTCTTATTTGTATTTCCCTGATTAGTAATGCAGAGCATCTTTTTGTGTCTCTCTTGGCCATCAGTATGCATTCTTTGGTAATCTATTCGGCTCCTATGTCGACTTTTTAATCAAACTGTTTTCTTTTTTTATTATTGAGTTGTATGAATTCTTTACATATTTTGGATATTTAGCCCTTACTGGATATATGATTTACAAATACTTTCTCCCGTTCAAAAAGTTACGTTTTTGTTGATGTTTTCCTTAACTGTGCAGAAGCTTTTTATTTGATATAGTTTTATTTGCTTTTACTTTCTTTGTCACTGCCTTTGGAGCCAGATACAAATGAGTATCTCCAAGAGCAATGTCATGGAGCTTACCACCTATTTTCTCTGAGGAGTTTCATGATTTCTGGTCATACACTGAAGACTTTAATCCATCTTGAGTTAGTTTCTGCGTATGGTGAAAGACAGTGGTCTTCTTTCATTCTTTTACATATAGTTGGTCCAGTTTTCCCAAAACCATTTATTGAAGAGACTGTCCTTGCACCACTGGATATTCTTGAGTCCTTTGTCTTAAATTGACCATATATGTATGGGTCTATTTAATGGCTCTCTATTCTGTTCCATTAATCTGTATGTCTGTTTTACAGTAATATCACACTGATTTGATTACTATAGTCTTATAGTTTAAAATCAAAGAATGAGATTCCTCCAGCTTTGCTATTTCTCAAGATTGCTGTACTATTCAAGGTCTTTTGTGATTCCATATAAATTTTAATACTATTTGTTTCAGTTCTGTGACAATACTATTGAAATTCTTTTAATATTTAATTTTTTATAAACATATATTTTTATCCCCAGGGGTACAGGTCTG
>NW_026750806.1:0-1601 GCF_022355385.1 Mustela nigripes
CACACTCGCCCTTTTTTCATATCCCGAAGCGTTCTCCTCATGGTCTGTAGATCAGTCCTGCCATACCCATGACCCGAAACATAAGCCGAGTTTGTGTTTTAAAACAACTGTCCAAACAGCCCTGGCCTACACACCTTACAGGCTCAAACCCTGGATCCAAACCTGACGACTGTGCTAGCCCTCTCCAAGGGAATTGTGTGTGCCCATTCCAATGGCCACAACCCTACTAATAGGATCAACTTCCAATCCCAGAGGCCATCCCAATATTTGTGGCTTCCCAGGACTAACAGGGGCAATCTGGGCCCATCTGAGCACCTACCTGCACTCAGAACCGTAGACTGATGTTCCCAGAGGTAAAAAGGAACGAACAGGCCCCTAGGCACGTATAGGATCGATTGCTTTGGTTTCCAGGAATCTCTCCTCAGAGGCCTGGATTTCAATAACAGCATATGGCTGTTTCTTGACTCACCCATCAGAACAAATCTCATCTACACATGGGAATCTTGCACAATGGAGTTGTGTGAAAGCCTGTTTTTAGGAGAACCCTTCAGGGAACCAGTGCCACCGCTTCATTCAAGGTCTCCATAGACACAAAATCATATTAGGTCACATCCACGGGAGAGTCCATTTCAACTCAGCCTTCTCGGTTGCTCCCCCTATTCCGGCAGATCTAACCTGTCTTGTTGCTTGCAGACAATTGGAATGCGAGGTGGGCTACCCAGCCATCCATCCTTAGAACCCTGCTCGGAATCATTGTCCTGGAGCCAACCAACAGGTCTCAATTGACCTGCAGAAGAATCTTTGCAGTTGGGAGCTTCTCACAACTCCCATCGTGGGAAAACGTCCATGGCCTTGTGATCCACGCCCTCTTCAAGAAGGGGCCATCAGGTTCAGAATGTCCAACCTGAGCGATCGTCTGATCCTCGCCCTGACTTCCGATGCTCGAGATCTCGATTCACGTCTCAGCCAGAATCCTAGGCCTAGCTTGGGTTCTCAGACTTCAGTCCTCAGACTACAGGCCCACAAGCCCTCCAGTTTGGCAATCCAGAACTACAATGCAGCACTCTGCCTGTTCTCCAGAAGAAGAAATTTGCCCTCTGGGCCTACCCAGAATCCCCAAATGAGGATCAACCAGCACGCCATTCGGCTGTACTCCACATATATAGGCTGACCTGGGCACTAATGCCCTTTCTGACACAGTCTGAGCCTGGACCTCCTGGCCCCACCCAGACAGCTGGCCGCACAATGAGCACATTAGACCCGCCATGGCTTTACATCGTCATCTCTTCTCAATCTCGGTTTTCAGGCTTCAGAACCTAGACCTTATCTCCAATCACTGCCAGGGTTTGAAAATGATGCAGAAATCAGAACTCTTTCCCCGTGGCAAGAAACCTTGTGGTTGGCATGTTGTCCAAGGTTCAGTGCAGTGGAAACCAGTGTGGCCCATGAGGCCCCGCCATGCTTGCGGTCCACATTGGTCACAAACACACATTGTGACCCTCAGCCTGAGCCCAGTCCTCAGGTAAGGCCTCTCAGTGGCTGGATGGAGAGACAGCATATTGGGCAGGCCATGCCCCTAGGCCCCAATTTTTAACCATAGT
>NW_026750807.1:0-1601 GCF_022355385.1 Mustela nigripes
TAGAGAAAGACAACTATCATATGATCTCCCTGATATGAGGAAGTGGTGATGCAACATGGGGGCTTAAGTGGGTACGAGAAGAATAAATGAAAGAAGATGGGATTGGGAGGGAGACTAACCATAAGTGACTCTCAATCTCTGAGGGTTGCTGGGGGGAGGGGGTTTGGGAGAAAGGGGTGGTATTATGGATATTGGGGAGGGTATGTGTTTTGGTGAGTGCTGTGAACTGTGTAAACCTGGTGATTCACAGACCTGTACGCCTGGGGATAAAAATATAAGTTTATAAAAAATAAAAAATTATATTAAAAAAAATAAATAAATAAAAACATGTTTTATTCTAAAAAAAAAAACAAAACATTAGTTTGACGATTATGTTTAGAACTTGTTAGGGACAGGGACGTGGTAGGGTTAGGGGTTAGTGTTAAGGTTAGGTTCATGATAGGATTCGTGGGAGGGGCCGAGTTAGTGTCAGTGTCAGTGTTACATTTAGGGTTAGAGTTAAGATCAAGCTCACAGTCAGGTTCAGGTTTAGTGTTCAGGTGAGGGTCGGGGTCACTGTAAGGGTCAGGGTTAGGGTTATGGCCATGGTCTGGGTCAGGGTCAGGGTGAAGTTTAGCGCCAGTGTCACGTTTAGGGTCACGTTCAAGTATTGATTTAAAGTCCACATTCGGGTCAGAGACAAGATTATGTTGTGGTCAGTGTTAGTGTCATGCTTAGGATTAGGGTCAGGGTTAGGTGAAAGTCAGGGCCAGGGTCAGTTTTAGGGTCAGGCTTTTGTTAGGTTCAATGTTCGGTTCAGTGTCACAGTTAGGTTTTGGCGGTAGGGTTTGGGATTGGGGTTAGGGTTAGAGTTAGAAGTAGGGTTATGGTTAGGGTTAGGGTTAGACAGCGTAAGGTCAGGGTTAGGGTTTGGTTTAGGGTAGGGGTTAATGTTAGGGTCAGGGTCAGCATTAGGTTTAGGTTCAGGGTCCGTATTAGGGTCATGGTTAGAGTTACCTTTAGGTTTATGGTTAGCGTCAGGCTCACATTTGTGGTCAGGTTTAGGGTTAGGGTCAGGGTTAGGTCCTCGTCAGGTTTAGGGTTAGGGAAAGGGTCAGGGTCATTGTTAGGTATGAGTCTTGGTTACAGTAATATCAGCATTAGGTTTAGGTTCAGGGTCCACACCAGAGTGAGTGTCAGGCTTAGGTATAGGTTTAGGGTTCAGGTCAGGATCACAGTCAGGGTCAGGGTCAGGGTCAGTGCTTGGGTTAGGGTTTGGCGCAGGCTCACAATCAGTGTCAGGGTCAGGGTTAGTGGTTACTGTTGGGGTTAGGCCCGCTCCTGGGTATGGACCCATCCCTTCAATGTCTCAGGATAAACCCTGGGCAGAAGAGTGTAGACCCTACAGCCGATCTCACGTAACCAGCCTTAAACTGGTGTGTGAACATGACTTGCCCACCAGACCTCTAACCCCTCATCAGCCTGATCCTGCTTGGGGCATCTCCACCCATGATGGCATGGCCAGCTCCTCTTTAACTCAGACTCACAAACACCCAGAGGCACACACATGCACACACACATAGACAGGGAGGAGACCTAGGGCTACACCCATGGAACAGAAT
>NW_026750808.1:0-1601 GCF_022355385.1 Mustela nigripes
CTCAACACACAAAGAACAAATAATCCAATCAAGAAATGAGCAGAAGACATGAACAGACATTTCTGCAAAGAAGACATCCAGATGGCCAACAGACACATGAAAAAGTGCTCCACATCACTCGGCATCAGGGAAATACGAATCAAAACCACAATGAGAATCACCTCACACCAGTCAGAATGGCTAAAATTAACAAGTCAGGAAATGACAGATGCTGGCGAGGATGCAGAGAAGGGGAACCTTCTACACTGTTGGTGGGAATGCAAGCTGGTGTAACCACTCTGGAAAATAGCATGGAGGTTCCTCAAAATGCTGAAAATAGAACTACCCTATGACCCAGCATTTGCGCTACTGGGTATTTACCATAAAGATACAAACGTAGTGATCCGAAGGGGCATGTGCACCTGAATGTTTATAGCAGCAATGTCTACAATAACCAAACTATGGAAAGAACCTAGATGTCCATCCACAGATGAATGGATAAAGAAGATGTGGTATATATACACAATGGAATACTATGCAGCCATAAAAAGAAATAAAATCTTGCCATTTGTGATGACGTGGATGGAACTAGAGCGTATCATGCTTAGAGAAATAAGTCAATCGAAGAAAGACAACTATCATATGATCTCCCTGATATGAGGAAGTGTAGATGCAACATGGGGGGTTAAGGGGGTAGGAGAAGAATAAATGAAACAAGATGGGATCAGGAGGGAGACAAACCATAAGTGACTCTTAATCTCACAAAACAACCTGAGCGTTGCTTGGGGGAAGGGGGATTGGGAGAGGTGGGTAGGGTTATGGACATAATTGGATTTTTTTTAAATTTTTTATTTTTTATAAACATATATTTTTATCCCCAGGGGTACAGGTCTGTGAATCGCCAGGTTTACACACTTCACAGCACTCAGCAAAGCACATACACTCCCCAATGTCCATAACCCCACCCCCCTTCTCCCAACAACATTACATAATTCTTAAAAGGATTATCCACCAAGATAATCTAACAATTGTAAATATCTATGCCCCCAATATGGGAGCAGCCAATTACATAAGAAAACTACTAATCAAAACAAAGAGTCATATTGATATGAATACATTAATAGTAGGAGATCTTAACACACCACTCTCAGTAATAGATTACTGAAGCAGAAAATCAATAAAGAAAAAGAGCATTGGGACGCCTGTGTGGCTCAGTTGGTTAAGCGGCTGCCTTCGGCTCAGGTCATGAGCCCAGCGTCCTGGGATCGAGTCCCACATCGGGCTCCTTGCTTGGCAGGGAGGCTGCTTCTCCCTCTGCCTCTGCCTGCCATTCTGTCTGCCTGTGCTGGCTCTCTCCCCCGACCCCGATAAATAAATAAAATCTTAAAAAAAAAAAAAAAAAGAACCAACCTTTAAAAAAAAAAAAAAAAGAAAGAAAGAAAGAAAGAAACAAGAGCATTGAATGACACGTTGGACCAGATGGACTTCATAGATATATACAGAACATTCCACCCTAAAACAACAGAATACTCATTCTTCTCAAGTACACATGGAACCTTCTCCAGAATAGACCAAATACTGGGTCACAAATCAGGACTCAACCCATACCAAAAGACTGAGAT
>NW_026750809.1:0-1600 GCF_022355385.1 Mustela nigripes
TTGAAACAGGGGCTCTTCTCTGCCATCTTGTCCCTCCTCCTCCACTGTTTTTTTTTTTTTTTTTTGACTTCTGGACCTGCTCATATGTACTTCTCATATGTACCATTTCAATATTAATGATAAATTGCTTCTTATCATGCCCAATCTTACCATCGGGTGGGACTGACATGACCAGTTTATGATAAGTGATTCATGTAAAATATACCCGTAGGTATTTATACATGTAAATAGGTATATATCTTAAAAAAATATATGTGAAGTGTTTTTCTTTAAGATTTTATTTATTTACTTGAGAGAAAGAGAGAGCACAAAAGTTGGGGGTGCAGCAGCGGGAGGAGGAGAAGTAGGCTCCCTGCTCAGCAGGGAACATGACGTGGGCTCAGTACCAGGATCATGGAACCATGACCTAAGCCAAAGGCAGACACTTAACCAACTGAATCATCCAGGCACACCTTGAGCCCTGGAATATTAAGTATTTTTTAAATGCTTTATATTTTATTTTATTTATATATTTTTAAAGATTTTATTTATTCATCAGACAGAGATCACAAGTAGGCAGAGAGGCAGACGGGGGCGGGGGGGAGCAGGCTCCTTGCCGAATAGAGAACCCGATACGGGGCTCAATCTCAGGACCCTGTGATCATGACCTGAGCTGAAGGCAGAGGCTTTAACCCACTAAGCCACCCAGGAACCCCTAAAAAACTTTATATTTTAAAGATGTTTAAGGTTACACCAAAATTGAAAGGCAGGTACAGATGTCTCCCATATACTTCGTTCTTTTATATATCTAAATGGAGATATGTATCTATATCTATATCTATAGATATATATCTTTCCACATTGTCCCTATATATCTCTATATATAGATATATATCTTTCCCATTGTCAATGATACCTATCAGAATAGTATTTTTTTTTTTAACCAAAGATGAATCTCTACTGAAACATCATAATCACTTAAAGGCCATTGTTTACCTTTGGGTTCACTAATGGTGCTGTGCATTCTATGGTCCTGGAAAACATACAATACATATATCCATCATTATAATAGCATACAGAGTATTTTCACTGACCAAGAAATCTGTATTCTGCCTAGTCATCTCTTCAGCCACTCCTTAAACCCCTGGAAATCACTGATCTTTCATAATATCCATATTCTCCTCTTTTCCAGGATGTCTTATAGTTGGAATTATACAAAGTATAGGCTTTTTTTTTTTTAAAGATTTTATTTATTTGACCGACGGAAAGAAATCACAAGTAGACAGAGAAGCAGGCAGAGAGAGAGGAGGAAGCAGGCTCCCCGCTGAGCAGAGAGCCTGATGCGGGGCTCGATCCCAGGACCCTGGGATCATGACCTGAGCAGAAGGCAGAGGCTTTTTTTTTTTTAATTTATTTTAAATTTTTTTTTTTTTAATTTTTTATTTTTGATAAACATATATTTTTATCCCCAGGGGTACAGGTCTGTGAATCACCAGGTTTACACACTTCACAGCACTCACCAAATCACATACCCTCCCCAATGTCCATAATCCCACCCCCTTCTCCCAAACCCCCTGCCCCCGGCAACCCTCAGTTTGTTTTGTGAGATTAAGAGTCACTT
>NW_026750810.1:0-806 GCF_022355385.1 Mustela nigripes
CCTGAAGAGTTCTTCAGATAAGAACCTACACGGCACTCGAAGGCACCCAAAATATATAGTCTAACCTGGGCACTAATCCACTGTCTGACAACCTGAGCCGGACCTCGTGACCAACACCCAGACAGCTGACCACACACTGAGCACATCGGACCCGCCATGGCCTTAGGTCATCATCTCCTCCCTACCTCAGTTTTCAGGCTTCAGAACCTAGACCTTATCTCCAATCACTGCCCAGGGCGACTGTCATGCAGAAATCAGAACTCTCCCTTACCCATCGCTAGAAACCTTGTGGTTGGCATGTTGTCCAACGTTCAGTGTAGGAGAAACCAGCATTCACCCTGAGGCCCCGCCCATTCTGGAGTGCGACGAGGGCATAAACACGCATTGTGACCTCAGCGTGAGTCCGGTCCTCTAGAATGTCCTCTCTGACTGGACCATTAGATGTCATAATGGGCTTGACATGTCCGTAGGCTCATATTTTTAACCAGATTTCTGGTTGTCCAGTCGCCCCTCCCCAGGGCCCTACTCTGGAATCCCTCATTTGGTGGGGCACCTGAGGTTGAAAAACAGAACAAAACAAATCAACAACAACAGAACACGGACTTCTTCCATCCCACAGAATGACCCCAAACACTTTGGACTGGGCCAAACCCCCAGAGAGTAAGACTCGAACATTTCCCATGAAGTCACCCGGAAATTTCACGATCATGAGTGACACGATATCCAGAGACAAAAACTTGAGCAAGAGCCTCACAATCGCCTTTTTTTCATATCCCGAAGATTTCTCCTCATGGTCTGTAGATCAG
>NW_026750810.1:906-1600 GCF_022355385.1 Mustela nigripes
TGGTCGGGGCCAAACCCCCAGAGAGTAAGACTCGTCATTTACCATGACGTCACCCGGAAATTTCACGATCATGAGTGACACGATATCCAGAGACAAAAACTTGAGCAAGAGCCTCACAATCGCCTTTTTTTCATATCCCGAAGATTTCTCCTCATGGTCTGTAGATCAGTCCTGCCATACCTATGACCCGAAACATAATCCGAGTTTGTGTTTTCAAACAACTGTCCAAGCAGCCCTGGCCACACACCCTACAGGCTTAGGCCCCTGGAGCCAAACCTGACGACTGTGCTTGCCTTCTCCAAGGGAATTGAATGTACCCACTCCAATGGCCACAACCCTACTAATAGGATAAATCTCCAAACTCCCCGAGGCCATCCCAATATTTGTGGCTTCCCAGGACAATCAGGGGCAATCTGGGCCCATCTGAGCACCTACCAGCACTCAGACCCGTAGACTGATGTCCCCAGAGGTAAAAATGAACGTACAGGCCCCTAGGCACATATCGGATCCTTTGCTTTAGTTTCCAGGCATCTCTCCTCAGAGGCCTGGATTTCAATAACAGCATATGGCTGTTCTTGACTCACCCATCAGAACAAATCTCATCTACACACGGGAAACTTGCACGTTGGAGCTCTGTGAAAGCCTCTCTTTAGGACAACCCTTCAGAGTCCCAGTGACACCGCTTCATTCCAAG
>NW_026750811.1:0-1600 GCF_022355385.1 Mustela nigripes
GGGTGTGTGGTGTAAGGAAATGGTCCAATTTCATTTTTCTGCATGTGGCTGTCCAATTTTCCCAGCACCATTTATTGAAGAGGCTGTCTTTTTTCCATTGGACATTCTTTCCTGCTTTGTCGAAGATTAGTTGACTGTAGAGTTGTATAAGGCACATAACTAGAGGTGCCTCCACAGGGTGCGGCCCAGAATAAAGATGGCGCCGGCTTGCCGTCTCTTCAGGCCAACAAGGCGCCAATTTCACAGTTTCGGTTCCTGAAACCTATGGCACTTCCTCCTCTCACCCGATCTTATTGGCTCTTCCCCCTCTGTCCTCACTTCCCTTCTGCTGCTCTATATAAGGTGTGCCCCCGCACAATAAAGTGAGATCCTGCTTCGACAGATCCCCCGAGCCTGGTGTCTTCCATTGGTGCGTCTGGGTTTGCGACACTCGCCATCCCGCTCAGCCCCAGGAAGGGGCCTCCGGCTGGTCCGGTCGCCTCCACCCCTCCGAGGGAACCCCAACAACTGGTGCCCCGTGTGAGGAACCTCGCTCTTGTCGCTGACGGGCCAATCAGTCAACGGGTGAGTGTACCCCCATAAGTTAAGGGGCAGTCCACTTCTAAAAACGACCCCCCTGTTAAACCAAAGAGGTTCTACCCCTCGCTAGACCCCTTTGACGCGGCTCCTTGGCCCCCGGACCTCCAACCCAGATCTCTGGCTGAGGGCCCCCCTGTGCGCCCCCCTTCCACTAACCCCTTTATTCAACCGTCAGCGCCCCCTCCTCCGCCTCCTTATTGCCCCCCCCCTCCAGAGCATACCTCCCCTGAGCCCTCCAGTTGTTCTCTCTTCCCTGTTAATGTTAACCCAGGAGGCAACCGTCCAGCTCCATGGTACCCATGGGAGCCTGGGGACCTTAAGGAGCTCAAAAAGCCAGTGTTGGAGGATGGGCCCAACGCCCCCTGGACAGAAACCATCCTCCGAGGTCTGGCCCATTCCCCATGTACGGCGGCTTACTGCCGGTCACTAGCTAGGGCCGTTCTTCCGGGGGCCCTATATATAAAGTGGACAGCCTTATATAAAGAGGAATGTCAGCAGATTGCAGAAAGAAATGCCCGAGCCAATCCAGCCATCCCTATAACTATGGGAATGCTTGCTGGGACTGATGGCCAGTATGCCTCCGGAACCCAACAGGCAGCCATCCCCCCCCTTACCAGGACCAGATCCGAGCCACTGGGCTCGCGGCTTGGAGCAAACTTGAGGAGGGGCCTTCTGAGTCACCAATAGCAGGGTTACACCAAAAAACTAACGAAGATTTACCCTCTTTCATTGATCGGGTGGAGAAATCCGTTAAGAAAAAGATGCCCCCTGGGGATCTCAGAGACCATTTCGTCAGAATGGCAGTTGGGAAGGAATGACCCGAGATTATAAGATGGCCTGTGCTGGCCTAAAAGAAAGATCTATGGACCGCTGGGTTATTGCTACAAAAGACATTGGGTCCACATCGCATCAGGCGCAAGCTATGGTGGCAGCCTTAACAGAGCATCAACAGGACAGCCTTGAGACGCTAGTGTGTGTAATGCAGCAGGCATCATTGCAGCCCCACCAGGCCAACCTTCCC
>NW_026750812.1:0-1600 GCF_022355385.1 Mustela nigripes
TACAAGTCTACACTGAAAACAAAAATTAAAAGAGATACCACTCATGATCTACTTTTTTAAGAATACTAGAACTGGATTTAAGACACAAATTGGGGCGGGGGAAGAGACATATGGAAACTAATTGAAAGATCACCCACTGAATTAGTTCTGTAATATAAGATACTAGCACAATAGAGTAGTAACCCAATTCACATCCCCTGCCTCTGCCATGGTGACTTGACTAGTTTTCCAGTGCCTTATCTCTTGATATGATTTAGTCGGTTAAATATTGCCAGAAATGTAAGGATTGACAACAATGGGAAGTCAGAAATTGGAGGCTGAAAATGAAAGAAGGGTAAAGGTAATACTACCCAGGAAGAATACGACGATAAATTCACAAAAGCGAAATTATCCTGTTGTCCTAAAGAAGAATTTCTGGAAGAAATATCTTCAAGGGAAAACAAGAACAAAACACAAGTAAGTGAACAAAACAAAGCAATAATAAAAAATGTTGGGATATAATTTTCTATGGGTCTTTCGTGGGTTTTGTTAACAAAGCACTGATGTTGTATCCCGGACTATCTCCTTGGAAATGTTTTCTTTACACATAGCCTTGAAAGACAATAACTCCTTCCAGAACAAAGGGCAGACATGCTTACTGTCTATTATATAAAATACAGGCTCTCTAAACCTTAGATATCCAAAGGCGTAACACACTCCATTGTGTGTGGAAGTGTCATCCTTGTAACACCTTGTGGAAATAGGAGCTCAGTAATAAGGTAAAAAATACTTCCTTACCCCTTAGCTATTTCTGTTGCTGTGAGTAATAAAACAGTTCTTCGTGTCTGATGCCAGAGGTCTGTGGTTTATCCCAACAGCCATGCAACAGACTGGCTAACTTATAAGCTTGCAGGTAGTGTAAAATTTCATATCCTTCACCATTCTGGAAACCTTCTTGATTTCACTTTTTGTTTGAGTGCATCAAGACTTTTTCACTTTTATTGATAAATTTAGTGATGAATTAGTGAAGGATACAAAGAAACCTAAGCAAAGGCATACAAAAATCAGGAATTGTTTTCAACTTCAAAAGAAAACAATTTGCAAACTTTTATTTTATTTTATTTTACTCTTATGCAATGTTACTGTACCAATTGATCAGCTCTGTGTGATATTTATGCTTTTTTTAATTAAAAGACTGTGTAAGTGTTTAGAATTGTGTCTCTAAATAGTTATGTTGAAGTCCTAACTTCCAGGACCTGAAAATCAGGCATTGTTTAAAAATAAGGTCTTTGCAAACATAATGAATTTAAGAAGAGATTAGACTGCATTAGGGTAAATCTAAATGCAACGTTGGTATTCTTAGATGGAGAGAGGAATCTCCACACAGACACAGAAGACACAGGAGAACAGAGACAGAGATTGGAAGAATACATCTACAAACCAAAGGAATGTAGGATTATTATCACCTGCCAGATGCTAAGAGGCAATGAAGGCAACTAAGAGGCAACGTTTTAGACCGAATATGACCCTGTTGATGCCTTGATTTTTAAATTTCTCCCAAACTGTGAAAGAACAAATTCCTGGTATTTCAAACTTTCCAGCTTGCAGCAATTTGTTACAG
>NW_026750813.1:0-1600 GCF_022355385.1 Mustela nigripes
CCCATGTTGCATCACCACTTCCTCATATCAGGGAGATCATATGATAGTTGTCTTTCTCTGCTTGACTTATTTTGCTAAGCATGATACGCTCTAGTTCCATCCACATTGTCGCAAATGGCAAGATTTCATTTCTTTTGATGACTGCATAGGATTCCATTGTATATATATACCACATTTCATTATCCATTCATCTGTTGATGGACATCTAGGTTGTTTCCATAGTTTGGCTATTGTGGACATTGCTGCTATAAACATTCGGGTGCACGTGCCCCTTCGGATCACTACGTTTGTATCTTTAGCATAAAGATAAAGATCACTACGTTTGTATCTTTAGCATAAAGATACACTGCCCAGTAGTGCTATTGCTGGGTCATAGGGTAGTTCTATTTTCAACATTTTGAGGAACCTCCAAGTTGTTTTCCAGAGAGGTTGCACCAGCTTGCATTCCCACCAACAGTATAGGAGGGTTCCCCTTTATCCTTTTCCTCGCCAGCATCTGTCATTTCCTGACTTGTTATTTTTAAGCCATTCTGACTGGTGTGAGGTGATATCTCATTGTGCTTTTGATTTGTATTTCCCTGATACCGAGTGATATGGAGCACTTTTTCATGTGTCTGTTGGCCATTTGGATGTCTTCTTTGCAGAAATGTCTGTTCATGTCCTCTGCCCATTTCTTGATTGGATTATTTGTTCTTTGGGTGTTGAGTTTGCTAAGTTCTTTATAGATTTTGGACACTAGTCCTTTATCTGTTATGTTGTTTGCAAATATCTTCTCCCGTTCTGTCAGTTGTCTTTTGGTTTTGTTAACTGTTTCCTTTGCTGTGCAAAAGCTTTTGATCTTGATAAAATCCCAATAGTTCATTTTTGCCCTTGCTTCCCATGCCTTTGGCAATGTTTCTAGGAAGATGTTGCTGCGGCTGAGGTCGAAGAGGTTGCTGCCTGTGTTCTCCTCAAGTATTTTGATGGAGTTGTTTCTCACATTGAGGTCCTTCATCCATTTTGAGTCTATTTTTGTGTGTGGTATAAGGAAATGGTCCAATTTCATTTTTCTGCATGTGGCTGTCCAATTTTCCCAACACCATTTATTGAAGAGGCTGTCTTTTTTCCATTGGACATTCTTTCCTGCTTTGTCAAAGATTAGTTGACCATAGAGTTCAGGGTCTATTTCTGGGCTTTCTATTCTGTTCCATTGATCTATGTGTCTGTTTTTGTGCCAGTACCATGCTGTCTTGATGATGACAGCTTTGTAATAGAGCTTGAAGTTGGGGCTCCTGGGTGGCTCAGTGGATTAAAGCCTCTGCCTTCGGCTCAGGTCATGATCCCAGGGTCCTGGAATCCAGCCCCACACCCGGCTCTCTGCTCAGCAGGGAGCCTGCTTCCTCCTCTCTCTGACTGCCTCTCTGCCTACTTGTGAACTCTGTCTGTCAAATAAATAAATAAAATCTTTAAAAAAAAATAGAGCTTAGGGGGAGGAGTCAAGATGGCGGAGAAGTAGCAAGCTGAGACTGCTTCAGCTAGCCGGAGATCAGCTAGATAGCTTTTCTAAAGATTGAAAACACCTGAAAATCCATCGGCAGATCGAAGAGAAGAAAAACAGCAA
>NW_026750814.1:0-1600 GCF_022355385.1 Mustela nigripes
TGCCGGGGGGAGGGGGTTTGGGAGAAGGGGGTGGGATTATGGACATTGGGGAGGGTATGTGATTTGGTGAGTGCTGTGAAGTGTGTAAACCTGGTGATTCACAGACCTGTACCCCTGGGGATAAAAATATATGTTTATAAAAAATAAAAAATTAAAAAAAAAAAAAGAAAAGGCTTATAAGAAGGATAACAATAGTACTTGCCTCATAAGGTTGTTGTAAGAAATAAATTTAATATAATGATAATTTTAAAAATAAAAAATATACCAACAACAAATTAATTAATTAACCAATTAATTAATTTTAAAAAGAGTCAATATGTGTGAAGTCAACAGAATGGTGCCTGGAACATAGTAGGTAGTATATGTATTAGATATCATCTTTATTATTTGTTGAATAACTAGAAGAATAGATAAATGAAGTCTTGAGTACTTATGGACTTAACATCAAACCTACAGAAATTCAGTATGTGTTAAAGAGTGTGAACTAGCAACAATTTGATAAACATCTAAATTCATCAATGGGAAAGACCCTTTTGCCCAAGAATTCCTTAAGACTGACTACATTTCCAAAACCTGAGGTATAGCCTGTTTAGAAAGAGCAGGTCAATTGAGAGGAAAATGAAAAGGCATGTGTGTGTGTGTGTGTGTGTGTGTGTGTGTGTGTGTGTGTGTCTGAGAGAGAAAGAGAGATTCTTGGAGCAAAGACCTAGAGCAGTCCAACTGTTGAAAGGTGCTTTGTGACTAACTGTGGCTGGAGACCAAAAAAATAGTCTTCCCATATGTTCAGAAGACAAGAGATTTCTTAGTTGCTCAAAAGACATTTTCACTCATGAAAAGCAGTGATTCTTGATAGTGCTGTAAATTTATTTGAAGGATGAAGGATGGGTGCATGTGTTCTTTCTCCCCCTCTTCCTAAGAATTTCTAAATTTTATCTAAATTTCTACTTTTATATCTTCAGGGGACAGGATATTTTGGTGGAAAGGCCCGGGACTTTGGAACTGGCTTCAAATCCCAGAGCCATCACTTTTATCAGAAAGTCGGTAAGTTTTTTCATTTGTAAAATTACAGTAATACAATGCATTTAACAGATGTGCTATGAGAATTGAATGGGGTGTGATAATTGAATACTATGATTTGTCTGTATTACACAGAATAGTGGTCAATAATTGTAGAGTTAAACTGTCAGGCACTGGGAAATGTGCTTTATAATTATTATCTCCTTTAATCATCATAACAACTTTATGAAGGTGTGTTATTATTATTGCTATTGTATAGGAAAAAAAAAGATATGGAAACCTTAACTTGTAAAACTAACAAATTAAGGAGTGATAATTTGCTTTCCAAAAATAAGTTTATCTTTATGAAGAACAGTAACCTACTAGTCATGCAATTTTCTTCTTAGAGGGTAGGACCCAGAACCAAGCATGTAATGCTGGTATGGGTAGATTAGAACAGAAGATTTAGCTGTCAGCCCCCACTTTATGGATGCTCGGTTTCTGTTGAAACATCCTAATGTCACATTATGTTTGCTGGCAACAGCACGTTGTTGATATGGATGCCTTTAATTTCCTTTTGTTGTCTGATTGCTGAGGCTAGGAC
>NW_026750815.1:0-1600 GCF_022355385.1 Mustela nigripes
ACTGTCAGAAATATGAATTTAGATGATAATGAAGTGGCATTTCTCACGTATGTACTGGCAGTGATTGTTTCAGAAAAATGTCCATTGTTGTTGAGGGTGTGACGGAAAAATTACTTATTCGTAGTAGGTGGGAAGATAAATTGGAACAGTTGTTTTAAAGGATCAGTTGATAATACGTAGGTTTTCCTTGATGTAATCTTTGACCTATAAATTCCTCTTTTTGTGGAATACAAATAAAGTCATGCACAAGTATTTGGAGATAAAGGCATTGACTGTAGCAGCATTGTTTATATAGTAAATGCGTATATGTTAAGAAGAGGGTTGGGCATAAAGGTTCTGATACAGCTATGTCATCAGTATTCTGTGGTCATTTAAAATCATGTTAAGTGACATGAAAAAGACTTCATTACAACATCCTGAGAAAATATGTGCACATAACTTATGGTCATCCCGATCACGTTTAAAAATGTGTGTGTAAGTGCCAAAACGGGTTGAAAGAGGAACCATTAAGGTTCTCTGATGGGATGAAGTTTTGTGTGTTCCTGTATTTTCTTCATTAAGTAGGTCTTATTTTGCAGTGTGACATAAATTCTGGCAAAGCAGAAAGTGAGTCACTGCATTTTGCTACGGAGCATTTTTTACTTTTCTACTTTTAGACATACACTAATAATGATAACCACTAAATAGGTGTTCATGAGAAAGTTGTTGATATATCTGCACACTTTCAAAACATCATCTTAAAAAATTGCTGCTTTTGTAAAATATTTAGAGACATCCATGTAGTCTGACATATTTTAGTATTCTAAACGGATAGAAACTAAGAAAGCATCAAGTAGAACTTGCAGGAGGTCAACTGTGCTAAGCAAGAATATTTTTCATAGAAGATAGTTGAAAGAGGAAGAATCTTGCCCTTGAAAGAAAGAGATACAAATCAGCTACGTAACTATCTGTTTATGTGTATACAAACATGTCCCCATAGTATGTTGTTTGGAGTTTGTGAGAAGTGACCTCACATGATGTCTACGAGGCTGTCCGAAAAATGCTTAGAAGTTTCTGTTTATACCTACGTTTGTGTTAAATTAAAACTTGAATTTGGAATACATTGTTAAATGACCTGTTTTTACATAAAGCTTCTTGAATTTTCTAGGTGATAAAACAGGAACAAGACCAGAGTAAGTTTACAATTTAACTTTTAAAGTATTTTATTTGAAGAATTTTATTTGTTAATTTATAGGCAGGTGGTCTCATCGGAAGTAAAAGAAACTATATAGACATTTAGAAGAAAAATTCTTTGAATCAGTTTTTGTCTAAAGTAAAATAATAAACATATGCTCTGGAAAGATTTTGGAAGGTCAGATCTTTAATTTTTAATCATTAGGAAAGTTTATAACCAATTCTTTCTGGAATACTTTATGCTCAGTTTTAGGTATTATACCTTTTCTATATAAACTACTATACCAGTCCCATTTATTTTCTGATGATGAAGAGGGAGAAAAGCCTCTATCTATATACATCAGATAGGTTTGAAGATCACTATTTTTACTAGCACTTATATTTTCTCACCTAATTTGTATTACATTAGATAAAACATTTGTAAATA
>NW_026750816.1:0-1600 GCF_022355385.1 Mustela nigripes
TGGAATGCGAGGTGGGCTACCCAGCCATCCATCCTTAGAACGCTGCTCAGAATCTTTGTCCTGGAGCCAACCAAGAGGTCTCAATTTTCCTGCAGAAGAATCTTTGCAGTTGGGAGCTTCTCACAACTCCCATCGTGGGGAAAACCCCATGGCCTCGTGATCCACCCCCCTCTTCAAGAAGGGGCCATCAGGGACAGAATGACCAACCTGAGCGATCGACTGATCCTCGCCCTTGCTTCAGATGCGCGAGAACTCCATTCAGGTTGGTAGATTGTGCCTGCCATATCCTCACCCTGAAACCTAGGCCTAGCTTGGGTTCTCAGACTTCCGTTCTCAGACTACTGGCCCACAAGCCCTCCAGTTAGGCAATCCAGAACTACAAGGCAGCACTCTGCCTGCCCTCCAGAAGAAAAGCATTGCCCTCCGGGGCTACCCAGAAACCCCAAATGAGGATCAACATGCACGCCATTCAGCTCTACCCCCAATATATAGGCTGTCCTCGGCATTATTGCCCTTTCTGACACTGCCTGAGCCTGGACCTCCTGGCCCCACCTAGACAGCTGTCCGCACACTGAGCACATCGGACCCGCCATGGCCTTAGGTCGTCATCTCTTCTGAACCTCGGTTTTCAGGCCTCAGAACCTAGACCTTATCTACAATCACGGCCCGGGTTTGAAAATGATGCAGAAATCAGAACTCTTTCCCCATGGCAAGAAACCTCTGGTTGGCATGTTGTCCAAGGTTCAGTGTAGTTGAAACCAGTGAGGCCCATGAGGCCCCGCCCATGCTTGCGGGCCACATTGGTCACAAACACACATTGTGACCCTCAGCCTGAAACCAGTCCTCAGGTAAGGCCTCTCAGTGGCTGGATGGAGAGACAGCATATTGGGATTGCCATGCCCCTAGGCCCCAATTTTTAACCGTAGTTCGGGGAGTCCTTTCACTCTTCCCCAGGGCTCTGCTTTGGAATTCCTCTTTGGGTGGGACACCTGAGGTAACAAAACTGAAAGGAGTTCCCCATCCCACAGATTGACGAAAAACAATAGGGATCCACAGAGAGCAATATTCGTCCATGGGCCGTCTGGGAGTTCCGATCGACCACGGCCATCGCTGATACAAAATCCAGAGACAAATCCTGAGCACGCGCCTCAGACTCGCTCATTCTTCATATCCTGAAGAGTTCTTCAGATAAGAACCTACACGACACTCGAAGGCATGCAAAATACACAGTCTAACCTAGGCACTAATGCACTGTCTGACAACCTGAGCCCGGACCTCGTGACCAACACTCAGACAGCTAACCACACACTGAGCACATCAGACCCGCCATGGCCTTAGGTCATCATTCCTTCCCTACCTCAGTTTTCATGCTTCAGAACCTAGACCTTATCTCCAATCACTGCCCAGGGGTGACTGTGATGCAGAAATCAGAACTCTTCCTTACCCATGGAAAGAAACCTTGTGGTTGGCATGTTGTCCAACGTTCAGTGTAGGAGAAACCAGCATTCACCCTGAGGCCCCGCCCATTCTTGAGTGCGACGAGGGCATAAACACGCATTGTGACCCTCAGCGTGAGTCCTGTCCTCTAGTACGTACTCTC
>NW_026750817.1:0-1600 GCF_022355385.1 Mustela nigripes
AGAACTTTAAAGATATGACAGCTAATTTAAGATACCACAGGGGTGCCTGGGTGGCTCACTTAATTAAACCTCCAATTCTTTTTCCTTTTTTTTTTAACACCTTAATTTTATTTTATTTCTTTCATTTTGGCTCAGGTCATGATGTCAGGGTTGTGAAATAGAGCCCAGAGTTGGGCTCTGTGCTGAGCCTGGAGCCTGCTTAAGATTCTTTTCCCTTTATTTTCTATCCCTCCCTGCGCTCTCACTTGCTTGCTCTCTCTTGCTTGCAAATGATAGATAGATAGATAGATAGATAGATAGATAGATAATAGACAAAGCAAAATAAAAGCAGATTGTGAAAATAAATATAAAGATTTTGAAATGAAAACAAGTTCAAAATAAAATAGAGAAGACCTACACAGCTAAAAGTTCATTCAGAAAATCTACTATTAAAGAAGTCAGTATGACACAATGTTAAGATATCAAAGATTTGAGCATGTACTTTACAGAAAGGGTATCCAAATGGCCACTCATATATAAAAACTGTTTATCTTTATTATGAATCTGGAATTAAATTAAATTAAATTAAAAATAAATTAAAACGTAGAATGACATACTATTAAACACTTACCATATTGGGCAACAGTGAAAATGTCTTGCAAGAATGTGAAGGAATGACAGTGCACATAATAAAAACATTTGAGGTAAGTTGGACAATATTTAGAAAACTTAAAAATTAAAAAAAAATTGGTCCATTCCTAGAAATACAACATGGAACTAAATGAATATTTTCACCAGGATATGCAAACAGATGATTATAGCTATTTCATTCATAACGGCAGATCAGTAGTGGTATATTTGCACAATGTTACATTAAATAAGAGAGAATATTAACAAACTGGGAGGAGAGGCTAGGTTGTTATCACAAACAGATCTTCTATGGTGCTAATTATGTTCTATTTCTGAAAATTTTTAAGTTAAAAAAGTTTTCAAATTATATCTAGATAGATAGATAGATAAATGATAGATAGATATCCCAGAAGCTGCAATGCTAGACTAAAACCAAGCTTTAAAGGGCCTTTCTATACTCTACTAAATACTTTAAACCATTCATTATATCATAGCTCAGTGTTCAAATCTCCATTTGTTTCCTCAGTTTCCTAATATTTATCTTAAGGTGACCTGATCCAGACTTTTGATCACCTTTGTCTAAATATTTCTATTTTAACAAAGTCCTTTTGAACACTCAGAGACTAAAACTTAGAAAAATACTCTGATTATTATCTCACTAGAGTGGAAAATATAGAGTTACCCATTAACTAATGATATCCCTGTCTACATTAGATCCATGACATTTTTAATTCTTGGGAGCTTTTGGTTAAATGAATTTTTTAAGTTTCCTTTAAATGAAGCTTTAAGCCATCACCACATGAATAAAATTGAAGAACTAAATGAAAACAAGCCAAGTATTTACAGAGTAATAGAATGTGCAGTGGAAAGAGTACAATTCTGAAATCATAAAGCCTAAATTAGTGTGATGCATCTTTACCAGCCATGTAATCATAAACCAGTTATCTAAATGTGTTAGCCTCAGTTTTTTCACCCATGAAATGGTGATGAT
>NW_026750818.1:0-750 GCF_022355385.1 Mustela nigripes
TTGATAGTTTTTGGAGGTTTAGAGGAAAGCAAACTGCACCCCGACCTTCCTCTTAGAGAGAAGCCTCAGTCTGCTCACCTGCGGGTGCTGCAGTTTCCATATAAATTTCCCCTTGGCTGTTGGCAGAGCAGATTTTGAGTCACGGTCCTGGGGTACGCAAGATCTTCTGCTTGTAGACACACCATGGAAGCAGCCATTCTCTGGGCAGCTCCAGACCACCAGAGAGTTTCAAAGGAGTGAAGGCACACTGAGATTTTCATGTTTGCCTGTGCTGAGAGTTCCTGGCATTTCATGGTCTAATATTGCCGGGCTTGCAAGCACCTCTCTCAGGGAAGGGTCTGGGTCACATCCATATCAGGTTCCGATAGCAGGGCACGGGTCCAAGAGCACGAGCCTGGGCCTTCGCACACCTCTCTCAGAGTGTGTGAGGCACGCATGTGTCTCAGGCTCTGATAGTATGGCTTTCATCTAAAAGCACCGGGTAGGGCCTTCGCACACCTTTTTCAGGTGAGGTAAGGGGTGCATGTGTCTCAGACTCTGTTAGCAAGGCTCACTTTTCTGCTGTCTGCTGAGTCTCCCAGCCCATCACAGGAGCCAGATCCCACACGATCTTGGGCTCACTGGTGGCTCAGGGACCAAGACCTGCTTTCCCCACCACACTCCCTCTTGCTCTCTGTCAGGGGAGGCAGTCCTGGGTTCAGGGACTTAAGTCCCTTTCCTTAGCCACCTGATTCCCACAATTTACCACCA
>NW_026750818.1:850-1600 GCF_022355385.1 Mustela nigripes
TTGATAGTTTTTGGAGGTTTAGAGGAAAGCAAACTGCACCCCGACCTTCCTCTTAGAGAGAAGCCTCAGTCTGCTCACCTGCGGGTGCTGCAGTTTCCATATAAATTTCCCCTTGGCTGTTGGCAGAGCAGATTTTGAGTCACGGTCCTGGGGTACGCAAGATCTTCTGCTTGTAGACACACCATGGAAGCAGCCATTCTCTGGGCAGCTCCAGACCACCAGAGAGTTTCAAAGGAGTGAAGGCACACTGAGATTTTCATGTTTGCCTGTGCTGAGAGTTCCTGGCATTTCATGGTCTAATATTGCCGGGCTTGCAAGCACCTCTCTCAGGGAAGGGTCTGGGTCACATCCATATCAGGTTCCGATAGCAGGGCACGGGTCCAAGAGCACGAGCCTGGGCCTTCGCACACCTCTCTCAGAGTGTGTGAGGCACGCATGTGTCTCAGGCTCTGATAGTATGGCTTTCATCTAAAAGCACCGGGTAGGGCCTTCGCACACCTTTTTCAGGTGAGGTAAGGGGTGCATGTGTCTCAGACTCTGTTAGCAAGGCTCACTTTTCTGCTGTCTGCTGAGTCTCCCAGCCCATCACAGGAGCCAGATCCCACACGATCTTGGGCTCACTGGTGGCTCAGGGACCAAGACCTGCTTTCCCCACCACACTCCCTCTTGCTCTCTGTCAGGGGAGGCAGTCCTGGGTTCAGGGACTTAAGTCCCTTTCCTTAGCCACCTGATTCCCACAATTTACCACCA
>NW_026750819.1:0-1599 GCF_022355385.1 Mustela nigripes
ACCATTATATGTCATAATGGGCTTGACATGTCCCTAGGCCCCAATTTTTAACCAGATTTCTGGTTGTCCAGTCGCCCCTCCCCAAGGCTCTACTCTGGAATCCCTCATTTGGTGGGACACCTGAGTTTGAAAAACAGAACAAAACAAATCAACAACAACAGAACAACGGACTTCTTCCATCCCACAGAATGACTCCAAACTCTTTGGACGGGGCCAAACCCCAAGAGAGTATGACTCGTCCATTTCCCATGAAGTCACCCGGAAATTTCACGAACGTGAGTGCAAGGATGTCCAGAGACAAAAACTTGAGCAAGAGCCTCACACTCGCCCTTTTTTCATATCCCGAAGAGTTCTCCTCATGGTTTGTAGATCAGTCCCTCCATACCTATGACCTGAAACATAAGCCGAGTTTGTGTTTTCAGACAACTGTCCAAAGAGCCCTGGCCTACACACCCTACAGGCTCAGGCCCATTGAGCCAAATCTGACGAATTTGTCTTGCCGTCTCCATGGGAATCGTATGTGCCTATTCAAATGGCCACAACCCTACTAAGAGGATAAACTTCCAAAATCCGTGTGGCCATCCCAATATTTGTGGCTTCCTAGGACAAACAGGGGCAATATGGGCCCATCTGAGTACCTACCGGCACTCAGACCCGTAGACTGATGTCCCCAGAAGTAAAAAGGAACAAACAGGCCCCTAGGCAACTATCGGATCCATTGTTTTGGTTTCCAGGCATCTCTCCTCAGAGGAATGGATTTCAATAACAGCATATGGCTGTTTCTTGACTCACCCATCAGAACAAATCTCATCTACACATGGGAAACTTGCACGATGGAGCTGTGTGAAAGACTCTCTTTCGGAGAACCCTTCAGGGCCCCAGTGCCACCGCTTCATTCCAAGGTCTCCATAGATACAAAATCATATTAGGACACATCCACGGGAGAGTCCATCTAAACTCATCCTCCTCGGTTGCTCCCCCAGATACAGCATATCTGACCTGTCTTGTTGCTTGGAGACCATTAGAATGCGAGGTGGGCTAACGCCATCCATCCTTAGAACCCTGCTCAGAATCGTTGTCCTGGAGCCAACCAACAGGTCTCAATTGTCCTGCAGAAGAATCTTTGCAGTTGGATGCTTCTCACAACTCCCATCATGGGAAAACCCGCATGGCCTCGTGATCCACGCCCCCATTCAAGAAGGGGTCATCAGGGACAGAATGTCCAACCTGAGCGATCGTCTGATCCTCGCCCTGACTTCAGATGCACGAGATCTCTATTCAGGTCTGTAGATTGTGCCTGCAATATCCTCACCCAGAAACCTAGGCCTAGCTTGGGTTCTCAGACTTCCATCCTCAGACTACTGGCCCACAAGCCCTCCAGTTTGGCAATCCAGAACTAATAATGCATCACTCTGCCTGCACTCCAGAAGAAAAACATTGCCTTCTGGGGAACCCAGAAACCCCAAATGTGGATCAATTTGCACGCCATTCGGCTGTACCCCAAATATATAGGCTGACCTTGGCACTAATGCCCTTTCTGACACAGCCTGAGCCTGGACCTCATGGCCCCACCCAGACAGCTGGCCGCACACTGAGCAC
>NW_026750820.1:0-1599 GCF_022355385.1 Mustela nigripes
AATTGGTGTACAGTTGAGTGGCATGCAGGTTTATCCTCATTTGAGGTTTCTGGGTAGACCCATAGGGCAACATTTTTTTTCTAGAGGGCAGGCAGAGTGCAGCACTGTGTCATTGGAAATCCCAAAATGGAGGGCGTGTGGTCCAGGAGAGTGAGGACGGAAGTCTTAGAACACTAGCTATGCTTAGGTTTTAGGGTGAGGGCACAGCAGGTGCACTCTGAAGAGCTTAATCAAGATCTCGTGCATCTGAAGTTAAAGCGAGGATCAGCCGTTGGCTCAGGTTGGAGTTTCTTTCCATTATCCGACTTCATGAAGATTGGGGGCATCATGTGACCTTGGGAGCTTTCCATGATATGAGTTGTGAGGTGGTCCATGAACAAGGACTCCTGTGGGACATTCGACACCTGTTGGATGGTTCAAGGATGTCCCATCAGGAAAGACGCAAGAGCAGGGTTCTAAGGGTTCTAAGGATCTCTAAGGAGAGATGCCTGGAAACCAAAGCAATAGATCCGATAGGTGCCTATGGGCCTGTGCGTTACTTTTTCTCTCTTGGGACATCAGTCTACGGGTCTGAGTGCAGAGGGTTCTAAGGGTTCTAAGGATCTCTATGGAGAGATACCTGGAAACGAAAGCAATAGATCCGATAGGTGCCTATGGGCCTGTTCGTTTCTTTTTACCTCTGGGGACATCAGTCTACGGGTCTGAGTGCCTGTAGGTGCTCAGATGGGCCCAGATTGCCCCTGATTGTCCTGGGAAGCCACAAATATTGGGATGGCTTCAGGGACTTTGGAGGTTTATCCTATTAGTAGGGTTGTGGCTATTGGAATGGGCACATAAAATTCCCTTGGAGAGGGCAAGCAGAGTCTTCATGTTTGGCTCCAGGGGCCTGATCCGGTAGGGTGTGTAGGCCAACGCTTTGGACAGTTGTCTGAAAACACAAACTTGGCTTATGTTTCGGGTAATAGGTATGGCAGGACTGATCTCCAGACCAAGAGGAGAACTCTTCGGGATATGAAAAAAGGGCGAGTGTGAGGCTCTTGCTCAAGTTTTTGTCAGTGGATATCGTGTCACTCATGGTAGTGAAATTTCCCGGTGACGTCATGGGAAATGGACGAGTCATACTCTCTGGGTTTTTGGCCCCTTCCAAAGAGTTTGGGTTCATTCTGTGCGATGGAAGAAGTCCGTTGTTCTGTTGTTGTTGATTTGTTTTGTTTTGTTTTTCAACCTCAGGTGTCCCACCAAATGAGGGATTCCAGAGTTGAGCCCTGGGGAGGGGCGACTGGACAACCAGAAATCTAGTTAAAAATTGGGGCTTAGGGACATGTCAAGTCCATTAAGACATCTAATGGTCCAGCCACTGAGAGGACATACTAGAGGACAGGACTCATGCTGAGGGTCACAATGCGTGTTTATGCCCTCGTCGCACTCAAGAATGGGCGAGGCCTCAGGGTGAATGCTGGTTTCTCCTACACTGAACGTTGGACAACATGCCAAACACAAGTTTTCTTGCCATGGGTAAGGAAGAGTTCTGCTTTCTGCATCACATTCACCAATGGGCAGTGATTGGAGATAAGGTCTAGGTTCTGAAGCCTTAAAACT
>NW_026750821.1:0-1599 GCF_022355385.1 Mustela nigripes
AAGATTAATACTGTTATGCCCCAATAATGGGTCTATGATTAAAGGAGCCAGAGTGATGTAAAGCGAAGGTTAAGCAAAGCTTTATTTCATGCCAAGCATCAAGAATCTAACTGAACGTTCGGGGCCACACCTCTTATGAGAGAAGGCAACCCTTTGCTGTTTCACAGTCTAGCTTTTAAGGGCAAAGGCCATGCAGTCAGGCCTGGCCACGCACAGGTGACCAATGTGATTTTAACACACACAGGAAACTCCACAGTGAGGCTAGGTGACCAATTGAGGTTCAATTTACCCTAGTATAGACATTTGACCCAGCCTATTCCACCTTGATTAGGATTGGTGCCAAAACGGTTCCCAAAGGGCGGAGGAGTGGGGCATACTCCTTAGTATCTAGGGAGACAATATGCAAACACCGCCCCCCCCCTCCCGCTGACTGATGTCTCCACCTGGCCTGACCCACCCTTGTATATGGGCTTTGTTACCTGGAGCTGATTTCCAGGACATGTTTTTAAGTGAATCCCCTGGGGGAAGGAGAGCAAGGACAGTTTAAGGGTTAACCTCAATGAAAGCCTCTTGCTAAAATATAAAAATATAAAATAGGTCCTTACATTACAACAACTCAGTAGGGAAAGTCCCAGTGTGGTGATAAAAGAAGTGATGTAACTTGCATTGCGCATTTTATTTTTAAAACGTGTAAGTTGTATTTTTCCCTGCCATGACATCATACTTTATCTTCATCTCTGTCTACTAGTTTAAAACTAGTTGAACAAACTCAACAATTTTTTTTAAAGATTTTTTATTTATTTACTTGAGAGAGAGACAGTGAGAGAGAGCATGAGCAAGGAGAAGGTCAGAGAGAGAAGCAGACTCCCCATGGAGCTGGGAGCCTGATGCGGGACTTGATCCCGGGATTCCAGGATCATGACCTGAGCTGAAGGCAGTCGTCCAACCAACTGAGCCACCCAGGCATCCCCAAACTCAACAATTTTTTAAAAAAATATTTTATTTATTTATTTAAGAGCAAAAGCCAGAGAGAGAGAGAGCGAGCATGAGCAATATGGGGCTCGATCCCAGGACTCTTGAGATCATGATCTGAGCCAAAGGCAGACACTTAACTGACTGAGCAAATGAGACTCCCACAAACTCAACAATTTTATAAAATTTTTATTTGTTGGGGTGCCTGGCTGGATCAGTCAGTAAAATATGTAACTCTTGATCTTGGGGTTGTACCTTTGAAATCCACCTTGGGTGTAGAGGTTTTTAAAAATAAAATCTTTAAAAAATTTTTTTTTATTTTTTTATTTAAGCCATTGTATGGCAGTATTGATCACTATATTGTACACCTGAAACTAATATTAACCTTATTTTAACTAACTGGAATTTAAATAAAAACTTTAAAAATAAAATAAAAATAATAATCATAAAAATAAAAAAGAGGAAAAATTATTTGGCAGGCAATTTTCTTAATTGCATTATTATTTATTATTATCATAGTCTGTGTGTCGGTGGGAAGTGGCTGGTATTCCAGTGAGTTCCATATCTGTGTTACACTGAGGTCCATGTCTGTAGTCAGTCTTTTTTTTTTCTTTTAATTTATTTTCA
>NW_026750822.1:0-1599 GCF_022355385.1 Mustela nigripes
TCTGAGCACCTACCGGCACTCAGACCCGTAGACTGATGTCCCTAGAGGTAAAAAGGAACGAACAGGCCCCTAGGCACCTATCGGATCCATTGGTTTGGCCCAGGCATCTCTCCTCAGAGGCCTGCATTTCAATAACAGCATATGGCTGTTTCTTTACTCACCAATCAGAACAAATCTCATCTACACATGGGAATTTGCACGATGGTGCTGTGAGAAACCCTCTCATTATGGGGACCCTTCAAGGCCCCAGTGCCACTGCTTCATTACAAAGTCTCCCTAGACACAAAATCATACTTAGACACATCCACGGAGGAGTCCATTTCAACTCAGTCTCCTCGGGTGCTCCCCCAGATCCAGCAGATCTAACCTGTCTTGTTGCTTGGAGACAACTGGAATGCGAGGTGGGCTACCCAGACATCCATCCTTAGAACCCTGCTCAGAATCGTTGTCCTGGAGCCAACCAACAGGTCACAATTGTTCTGCAGAAGAATCTTTGCAGTTGGGAGCTTCTCACTACTCCCATCGTGGGAAAACCCCCATGGCCTCGTGATTCACCCCCCCTTCAAGAAGGGGCCATCAGGAAGAGAATGTCCAACCTGAGCGATCATCTGATCCTCGCCCTGTCTTCAGATGCACGAGATCTCAATTCAGGTCTGTAGATTGTGCCTGCCATATCCTCACTCAGATAGCTAGGCCTAGCTTGGGTTCTCAGTCTTCCGTCCACAGAATACTGGCCCAGAAGCTCTCAAGTTTGGAAATATAGAACTACAATGCAGCACTCTGCCTGCCCTCCAGAAGAAAAACATTGCCCTCTGGGGCTACCCAGAAACCCCTAATGAGGATCAACCTGCACGGCATTCGGCTGTACCCCAAATATATAGGCTAACCTGGGCACTAATGCCCTTTCTGACACAGCCTGAGCCTGGACCTCATGGCCCCTCCCAGACAGCTGGCCGCACACTGAGCACATCGGACCCGCAAGGCTTAGGACGTCATCTCTTCTCAACCTCGGTTTTCGGGCTTCAGAACTTAGACATTATCTCCAATCACTGCCCGGGTTTGAAAATGATGCAGAAATCAGTAATTTTTCCCCATGGCAAGAAACCTTGTGGTTGGCATGTTGTCCAAGGTTCTGTGTACTTGAAACCAGTGTGGCCCATGAGGCCCCGCCCATGCTTGCGGGCCACATTGGTCACAAACACACAATGTGACCCTCAGTCTGAGCCCATCCTCAGATAAGGCCTACAGTGGCTGAATGCATTGACAGCATATTGGGCTTGCCATGCCCCTAGGCCCCAATTTTTAACCATAATTCGGGTTGTCCCTTCACTCTTACCCAGGGCTCTGCTTTGGAATTCCTCTTTTGGTGGCACACCTAAGGTAACAAACATGAAAGGAGTACTCCCATCCCAAAGATTGACTAAAAACAATTGGAATCGGGCCTAATCCACAGAGAAAAGATACATCCATGACCCTTGAGGCCTCCCCAACATTCCACGGCCTTCGCTGATACAAAATCCAGAGACAAAAGCCTGACCACACGCCTCAGACTCGCTCATTCTTCATATCCTGAAGAGTTCTTAAGATAAGAAGCTACAC
>NW_026750823.1:0-1599 GCF_022355385.1 Mustela nigripes
CCCAGTATGTGGCCTCTTGGCATAGTCTAGCAGCCCAAATTGGGGGCAAGGGTGTTTGAGTGTCATTGGCCAGGATGAAAAAGCTGAAAGATGAAAAGAAGGGTAGTCTTGCTTTTTGGCCCAAAAAAAGAGGCTTTAGAAAGAAAGAGACCTGTTGCCCAAAGGAGGAGGCTCCCCACTGATCCCGGCTGGGCAGGAGTCAGAGCAGAAGGGAAACTCCCATCACCAAGGAGAATGGGTTTCTCCTTCATACAAAAGCATAGGATCCCTCTCACCTGATATGTTTCTGTCCCATAGTCATCCCCCTGTGCCTGCCCCATAATAGCATTCTCAGGAAATGGCTGAGAGATACATTCAACTTGCAGAATTATAGCAAATAAAGTAATCTTTGACCCATCCTGGGAGCTTCTGATTGCTGGGAGGGGCCAAGCCATCCTAGGGCAAGTGCACTCATTTCAAGAACCAGTAAAATGACTCCAAGAGTATCATAAGGGCTAGTGATCATGACTGGTCCAGAAATATTTCTGGGAGTCCCTTTTAACATCCCTCCCATCATTTCTTCTCATCTCCAAGGGAATGGTACTTAGATATTCTGAAATAAATATGCATGACTAGTAAACTGTGTGTGACCCCTGCCGCCTAATTCATCCCTCACCAGCAATTAATACTGATGGTTTGAAGTATGGCTACTCCCCTGGCCGGGCAAGAGCTGAAGCAGAATGTCTGGGGCGAGGCGACTCTTCCCCCTGGATATAAATAATTAAACCCAGTAGCCACCCTTCCTGCCTGGCCACTCTCATTTAGGTATGGCTGATTGTCCCTAAATGGGAATGAGATGGGGGCGGGGGTGGGGGAGGGAAGCAGGTGACGGTCAAAAAAACTACAGTAGCTGCCACTGAGGGTCCAACCTGGCATTAGACTGAGCTCAAGTCCTGATTCCATCATATACGAGCTGTATGAACTTGCAAAACTGAGTTCAACTCTCGAAGCATCTGCTTTGCCCCCCTTTGGAGTGAGAATAGTCAGTAGTATTGACTTCACAGGGCTTATTAGGAGGATTAAATTAGATACTGTTCATTTAGCACAGTTTCTGGCCTATAGAAGGCACACATAAAAGTTGATTATCGTTTTTATGGACCTCCAACTTTAAGCCTTCTATAAAGAATCAAATGATATCTCTGAAAAATACTAACTGCCTACAAGGTTGTAGGGAAAGTGGTATCTATGTTGACCTGATTAGAAAAAAGTGGAAAATCTCTCTTGTTTAAGCCTTGTTGAAAATTTTCTAAACTCTGTCTGCTCTTCTGCTTTAGTAATTAGAACAAACGTTGGAGACTCGTGGTTTTCTGATAATTGAGTTGCTCGTTGTAACGCAGGGCAATTCAACATTAGTGTTTATTTAAAAAATTACCGCAAATGAAGATAAATGGTGAGACGTGCACTAAATTTGATGAAAATCCTGACGTGAGTGTTTCTTCTTGGGATTCTCTCTCTCTCTCTTTTTTCTCCTATGATCTGAGAGCGGATTACATTCTACTTGGGTGATGGCTCTGGTCAAATGTGTGGTTTTGCAGGTGCCTAGCCTTTCACAGACAATCT
>NW_026750824.1:0-1599 GCF_022355385.1 Mustela nigripes
CCATGAGAAGACATCTTCAGGATATGAAGATAGTGCGAGTCTGAGGCGCTTGCTTAGGGTTTTGTCTCTGGATTTTGTATCAGCGATGGCCGTGGAATGTATAGGAGGACTCATGGATCATGGACGAATCTTGCTCTCTGTGGATTTGGCCCGATCCCAATTGTTTTTCGTCAATCTGTTGGATAGATGACTCCTTTCAGGGTTGTTACATCAGGTGTCCCACCACAAGAGGAATTCCAAAGCAGAGCCCTGGGGAAGAGTGAAGGGACAACACTAACTATGGTTAAAAATTGGGGCCTAGGGGCATCGCAAGCCCAATATGCTGTCTCTTCATCCAGCCACTGAGATGCCTTTGCTGAGGACTGGGCTTAGGCTGAGGGTACAATGTGTGTTTGCTACCGATCTCGACCGCAAGCAATGGCGGGTCCTCAAGGGACACACTGGTTTCCACTACACTGAACGTTGGACAACAAGCCAACCACAAGTTTTCCTGCCATTGGGAAGGAGTTATGATTTCTGCATCATTTTCAAACCTGGGCAGTGATTGGAGATAAGGTCTAGGTTCTGAAGCCTGAAAAATGAGTTTGGGAAGGGATAACGACCTAAGGCCATGGGGGGTTTGAAATTCTCAGTTTGTAGCCAGCTGTCTGGGTGGGCCCAGGAGGTCCAGGCTCAGACTGTGTCAGAAAGGGCATTATTGCCCAGGTCATCCTATATATTTTGGGTATAGCCAAGTGTCGTGCAGGTTGATCTTCACTTGGGGTTTCTAGGTAGCCCCAGAGGGCAATGTATTTCTTCTGCAGGGCAGGTAGAATGCTGCATTCTAGTTCTGGACTGCCAAACTGGAGGGATTGTGAGCCAGTAGTCTGTGGACAGAAGTCTGAGGACACCAGATAGGCTTAGGTTTCTGGGTGAGGACATGGCAGGCACAATCTACAGACCTGAACCGAGATCTCGTGCATCTGAAGTCAGGGTGAGGATCAGACGATCGCTCAGGTTGGACCTTAGTCCCTGATGGCCCCTTTATGAAGGGGGAGGATCATGTGGCCATGGGGCTTCTCTCACAATGGGAGTTCTGAGAAGCTCCCATCTGCAAAGATTCTTCTGCAGGACAATTGAGACCTGTTGGTTGGCTCCAGGCCAACGATTCCGAGCAGGTTTTTAAGGATGGATGGCGGGGTAGACCACCTCGCATTCCAATTTTCTCCTAGCAACAAGACAACTTAGATCTGCTGGATCTCGCGAAGCACCCGAATTCGCTCAGTTGAAATGGACTCTCCTGTGGATGGGTCCTAATGATTTTTGTGTCTATGGAGACCTTGTGTTGGGGCAGTGGCACACAGGCCCTAAAGGATTCTCCTAACTGGAGGTTTTGAGACATCTTCAAAGGATAGTTTTCCCATGTGGAGAAGAGATTTGTACTGATTGCTGCCTCATGAAATCCCCATATGCTAATATTGGAAACCAGGCCTCTGAGAAGAGATACCTGTAACCGAAAGCAATGAATCTGATTCAGGCCTAGGGGCCTGTCTGATTCAATCTTCTTCTCTGGGGACATCCATCTACGCTGAGTAGAGGTAGATGCTCAGCTGGTTTCAG
>NW_026750825.1:0-1599 GCF_022355385.1 Mustela nigripes
CCCGAAGCCAGGGCTGGCCTGGATGATGGCCCTCCTTCGAGCCAGGTGACCACTCCGCTTCTGATTCATCCTGCGCTTGAGCCGCAAGTAGGCCCTGGTGGCGTGGGCATCCACAGAGCGGAGCGCTTCCTGAACAACCTGCAGCGCGGCAAGGGCGGCCATGGCTGTGTCTGGCCGGGACACAGGCTCTGCCTGCGACAGTTCCTTCGGCTTCTCGACCCGATCTGCTTGCCACCTCCTCGTCTTCCACGGCTAGCACCTCCATAACCGCCATGATATCCTCCACCATCAGCACCAACTCTTGCCCCCCAACGGCCTCTTCTAGGCCCTGCTGGGCCTCAGCTTCATGCACAGCCGCAGGCACCACCTCCGCAGCCTCTAGGGCCAAAGCGCCCCTGAATCACTACAGAAGAAGTTCTCCCTGAGGAACCCGGATCCTCCCCGCCCCCATCTGGGACCAAGGTGGTCCTAAATTCTGGGGCAGCCCCGCCTTCCCCGGACCTCAACTCCCTCTCCATGTGGCCGTGGCCCTGAGCCCGGGCAGCTGCGGAGGGCAGGCGATGAATGTGGCACCCGCAGGTTCAGCTCAGACACCCGGGAATCAGGGTGGGCAGCAGCCTCTTATCCGAGTGCGTGGGTCTGGGGCACGCATGTGCACAGGGCCTCCGGGCAGCTGGGAACGGGGCTGAGATGGCGGGACAGGGCGTGCTCACGGGGAGTCACGCATGCGGCCCGGGAGGGATACAGCCTCCGATCCCTGCGCAGAACGCCTGTACTCCGAGGCCACACCAGCGATGGGGCAGTGAGCGTGCTCACCACCAGCCTTGTCCCTGGCAGGCCCCAGAGCCAGCCAGGAAGCCTGCCCTTGCCCGCCACCGCGGTGGCTTCCGCGCCTCTCAACCCCTCTCGTTTTTTTTGGAGACACATCTCAGGCCTTCCCCACAAGTGCCCCGGTTATCACAGGGCCACTCGCCCCTTTCTCATCAGTCCGTCCAGGACCCCTCACCTGTCACCCGCAATTGAAATCCAGCAGCTGAATCCCGAGTCTGCCCCGAACGCCTCCCGCGCACCTTCTCAGCAGAATGGGGGAAAAGCCCTGGGGGCATCAGCTGGTGCTCCAACTGAGCCACATCACTGTCCTGTGGTTTTCCCCTTGACGTGCCCAGTGGTGGAGGGAGCCAGGAGCCTACCACCAAGGTGCTGGGTGCTGGCACCATCTGCCTCCCGTGCCCACCACCTCCGTCCCGGCTTTCCTTAAAGAAGGACACCTCACACAAAATACTTTCCCTGAATTAAATTAGCGAAAAGAGCCAAGGACCCTGGCCACCTGGGTGCCCAGAGAGCCACAAAGCAGCCCCAGGGGAGGTCCGGGATCGGACTGGGCAGCATGCTAATGGGCCAGACTTTTAATCCAAAGAGAAACTCTGCACACTGTCTGACCAAGCCAGTGGCCAAACTCTCCCACTGTGCTTTCCTCTGCCCGAACCCTTTCCCTTTTTCTCTGTGTCTCTTTTCCTCTTTGCTTTCTCCTTCATCACCGGACTTTCTTGCAAGGGCTCTTGTGTCTTTCCTCTAGCTCTGCTCCAAGTTCTGCCTTAG
>NW_026750826.1:0-1599 GCF_022355385.1 Mustela nigripes
GGGAGAAGGGGGTGGGATTATGGACATTGGGGAGGGTATGTGATTTGGTGAGTGCTGTGAAGTGTGTAAACCTGGTGATTCACAGACCTGTACCCCTGGGGATAAAAATATATGTTTATAAAAAATAAAAAATTAAAAAAAAAAAAATTAACTGCAAGACAAAAGAATCATGGGAAGAAAGCCATGAATTCCATGCTTTGCTTTCTCCTCCTCCGGAATTCTGCTATTCTCCTTGGTAAGTGGACTTGGTCTTAGCTGGATTTCTTGTTGATCTTCTGGGGGAGAAACCTGTTGTACTGATTCTCAAGTGTCTTTGCCTGAGGCAGAATTGCACAGCCCTTACCAGGGGCCAGGCTAAGTAATCCGCTCGGGTTCGCTTTCGGGAGTTTTGTTCCCTGAACGCTTTCCATAGAGTTCCGGCGGATGGGAATGAAAATGGCGGCCTCCCAATCTCCAGGCCAGAGGAGCCCAGAGCTCCTCTATCCTCAATCTAAACAATAAGTCCTGGGTGCATTTAAACTCATTGAAAGACACATATTTGTAATCCTTCTGAAGAAGGATACTTAAAGGAGCAAGTTTAATTGGGAACTAAAAATAAAGAAAAGCGGAAATGGTGCATATTCACTATTTTGCTCCTTCTACATTTCTCAATCTCATTACTCAGTAGAATCTAAATTCCATGACTGATAGGTGTCATGGGCTATGATGTGACAACCATTTAAAAAGCAGGTGACTCAGTGGGTTAAGCCTCTGCCTTCAGCTCAGGTCATGATCTCGGATTCCTGGGACTGAGACCCCATCCAGCTCTCTCCTCAGCAGGGAGCCTGCTTTCCCCTCTCTCTGCCTGCCGCTCTGACTACTTGTGATCTCTCTCTCTGTGTCAAATAAATAAATAAAATCTTTTTAAAAATATAAAAGGCAGAAAATTCACAAAAGAATTAAATAGAAAACTCAAGCATTACAATTAACATGCATTTTTGTTATTTTATTTAGTTTTGAGAAATTGTTACTATTGCATAAAGGAGAAGGCTGCAGGTGATAAACTCATTGGATTTTATGAACACAACATCTTTAGTACGTGAATGCGGATCTGCTTGGTCTTGGCACCATAGACAAGTGGATTGAGAAAAGGGGGGACCAGCAAGTAAAGACTAGAAAAGAGAATGTGGATATAAGGGGGAACGTGAGCACCAAACCTATGTGTGAAGAAGGAGAAGAAGGCAAGGAAGTAGAGCTGGAGGAAGACACAGATATGGGCAATGCAGGTATTGAATGCTTTCCACCGAGCCTCCTTCTGGGGCAAACGAAAAACTGTAATAAATATTTGTATGTAAGACAAAGTGATGAATATCAGGTCAAATCCTGCAACAGCAAATGCCACAAACAAGCCATAGATTTTGTTGACCCGTACATTTTCTGCAGCCAGCTTCACAATGGCCATGTGTTCACAGTAGGAGTGGGAGATGATGGTTGTATGGTAAAACTGAAACCGACATTTAATCAGTACTAAAGATGGGGCTACCAGAATGGCAGCTCTAAGTGTTACAACAGTCCCTATTTGGGTGACCAGCTGGTGGGTGAAGATGGCAGTATATCTTA
>NW_026750827.1:0-1599 GCF_022355385.1 Mustela nigripes
GAGCCAAAGGCAGGGGCTTTAACCCACTGAGCCACCCAGGTGCCCCAGAGTGGTATACTTTTTAAAAGATCTATTTATTTATTTATTTATTTGATGCAGAAAGAAAGAGAGAGAGCAGGGGTGAGGGTCCAAAGGAGAGGGAAAGGGAATCTAAAGCAGACTTCACACTGAGTACAGAATCTGACGCAGGGCTTAATTTCATGACCCTGAGATCATGATTTGAGACAGAACCAAGAGTCAGACACTCAACGGCTGTGCCACCCAGGCACCCCTTGAGTGGTATATGTTTTTAATGTGCACAAAATTCAGGAAAAAATGTGCACATTACTTTAGTGCTTAGTACTAAAAAAACAATTTTCATCCCTTTCTCTGTAATAATATAGTCTTTTATGTAACAATTCTGGTCATTTGAAGTACTTTACCTTTATTATCTCACTGAATATTCACAACAGCTTTATGAGACAGACAAGAATGGCACATAAGAAATCAGCTAAGATTTTTTGAGCATTTTGAATAAAGGGGTTAGAATGGTTGCATCTTATGCAGACTTTAAACAAACTTTGACAAGTTTCCACACCAAAGACCTTTTAAAATTTAGGTAATATGGGACTAGAGTACAGATAATTTCTTCCAAACTAAAATTTGATGCTGGCCTGATAATGAACTGTCAACCTGATAAAGATAATCTACATGAAGATCTCCCAAGGCTGGGTGAGTGGGTAGAACTCAGCAGAGAAGCTTCAATGACCTAAATGTTATTTATTAGAGAATAGGCATTAAAGAATAAACTTGGCATTTAACATACTGAAAACAAAAGAGTTGAAGGGCAGCAAAAGCAAGAGATCTTTGACTCTTCAAATATGAAGGAAGTTGAAGCAAATTTAAGGTAAAATATGCTGAAAAGTATACAAAAATCTTAAGAGTTGACTCTCATAGAATCTTAGCTGTTATCTAGTCTGTGCTCTCCTGAAGATGTCACTCCTGTCTCATCCTAACCTCTTCTGGAATTCCTCCAGTTCTGAGAGGTGCATCCTCACAGTGGACCTATATATGTGTGTGTGTGTGTGTGTGTAGTGTGTGTGTGTATATATATATAGTTATTTGATTGCTCCAACTGTTAGAAGATAAATGTACTACACTGAACTGAAATTTGCCTCTTAGCTGTTGTCTAGTCTGTGCTCTGTGCTCTCCTGATGATGTCACTCCTGTCTCATCCTAGCCTCTTCTGGAATACCTCCACTATAACTATAGTTCCACTGTGAGGATGCACCTCTCAGAACTGGAGGTATTCCAGAAGAGGCTGGAAATATATATATATATATATACACACACACACATATATATATATTTAATTATTTGATTGCTATAAATATATATATTTAGTTATTATTTAGTTACATGTATATATATATTTAGTTATTTAGTTATTATTTAGTTATATTTAGTTTATATATATTTAGTTATTTGATTTGGCAAATAAATTTGCCTCTTAGCTGTTATCTAGTCTGTGCACTGTGCTCTCCTGAAGATGTCACTCCTGTCTCCTGTCTGTCATATATATATATGTGTGTGTGTGTATATATATATATATATATATAT
>NW_026750828.1:0-880 GCF_022355385.1 Mustela nigripes
AAAAAAAAAAGAATTTTAGACATTATGAATAGATTGTACAGTGGAATTTTTTAATATTTTCATCAGATTGAACAAGTATTCTTTTTATCCCACAGAAGCCTTTCAGACTGAGTGAAGGATGTGTAAGACATGGTCACACATTGAAATGTATTGATGCAGATTTGAAGTAAATGTGATAGCATTTTTAAACTGTAGAGTGAAATTAAGGCTGATAATTCTTATTTTTATTTACCTGTATTATAACTTCACATTACTTATATCCTAAGCAATTACAGAACATTGGCAAAATAGTCTTATATCAAAAGGGGAAGCAACTCATTAGAAAGACCAGTAATTTCAATTTATTTATTCCATTTTTATCAGTTCTAAACAATACCTTTTAGCATCCTATTGGGATTAGGGTAGGGTGTCAGATAATATTCAGGATTCCCAGTGAAATTTGTATTTCAAATAAACCATGAAAATTTTTATGGTATAAATATTCTTCCTACATTTTTTTATCTATCTAAAATTCAAATTTAAGTGTCCTTTATTTTTATTTGCTAAATTTGAAAATGCTATACCTATACTATACTGGTCATTATAGAAATTAATGTGCTCATTAGAAAGACCAGTAATTTCAATTTATTTATTCCATTTTTATCAGTTCTAAACAATACCTTTTAGCATCCTATTGGGATTAGGGTAGGGTGTCAGATAATATTCAGGATTCCCAGTGAAATTTGTATTTCAAATAAACCATGAAAATTTTTATGGTATAAATATTCTTCCTACATTTTTTTATCTATCTAAAATTCAAATTTAAGTGTCCTTTATTTTTATTTGCTAAATTTGAAAATGCTATACCTATACTATACTGGTCATTATAGAAATTAATGTG
>NW_026750828.1:890-1598 GCF_022355385.1 Mustela nigripes
AAATGTTACAGTCTTTGCCCTTAAGAGGTGTATTTAAAACATAGTCACATATAATAAGCATTATATAGGGATATGTGGGAAATTACCATCGTTGTCTTCACTTGGTTTATAATTCAGAATATTAACTGATGTGAAAGAACTTTAAAATATATATAGAAATTCCATTAACATCTAATAAATATAAAAAAAAACAAATCTCACCTTAATTATGTGTTATTAATATTTGTTTTGTGAAAAATGATGAAATGGTATAATTCAAATGTCAAGTCAAGTTTTGATTAATTTTCCCTGATTATTAAAGTTAACCAAAAAATGCATTATACAAAAAAGCAGGATTTCTAGTCATCCTAGAAAGTTTTAATAGAAATGGTTCATAATTATTCAAATTCAGAGTTCACTGTTAGTCTGGCTGGGACAAAAAAATAATTAAAGTTAAGTTACTGCAGATACTTACATATCCTTAAGTTCAGAGTATATTAAGATCATTTGTTCTAATTTGTCATATTGTAGATGGGTAAGTTTGGCCAATGGCAACTGACTAAAAAAACTGATACATCAAAGCTACAAAACTTGGATGAGAATCCAACTATGTTGACGCCAGTACAGATTTTCTGAAACTATCCAGTGCCTTTTCCATTATATTATACATTTTGCAATTCAATTCTTTTTAATCAGGAATGCCTTAAATTCTCAATCAGAAATGAAGAA
>NW_026750829.1:0-1598 GCF_022355385.1 Mustela nigripes
GACATTCCACAGTTAAGGGCTATCAAAATTTCCATCAGTGACAAAAATATTTGTATCCAAATGGACTGATTTTCCAGAATCCAAGAAAAAGTCTCCTAGGGTTTATTTAAAGATAAATATTTGAACAAATACTTCTTCAATTTAGGAAATTCAGAACATACGATTAAAGAATATTTGCAGTGCAGACTATATTCAATCCTTCCTTCAAAATGTGCCTTTGAGTACATAATTCTGTTTTATCTATCTAAATTGAGCTGTCCTCTAAGGAAGTTTTCTAAAATGTGTGTCTCTGTGTGATAAATGTTCTAAGACCTAACATGCTTCATTGTATTTTTACTGTGCTCTCAAATTTAATCAATAATTTGGCTTGATGTATAATATCTAGTTTCAAATATCTTTTCCACCTATACAAACACCCAGCTGTCTCCTTTATATGCTATTACTATTGAGAATTCTGCTCTCAGTATTATTCTTGTACATTTTAGGTGATCTGTTCTTCTCTTGGGCATCATTTATGCTCTTCTCTGTTTCTGATATTCTTAAAGCTCACCATAATATATATGAGTGTTTTTTTAAAGATTTTATCTATTTATTTGACAGAGAGAAATCACAAGTAGTTGGAGAGGCAGGCAGAGAGAGAGAGAGAGGAGGAAGCAGGCTCCCCGCCGAGCAGAGAGCCCCATGCGGGACTGGATCCCAGGACCCTGAGATCATGACCTGAGCCGAAGGCAGCGGCTTAACCCACTTAGCCACCCAGGCGCCCTATATGAGTGGTTTTTTGTGTGTGTGGTCTTTGTTTTGTTTTGTTTCTGATTTCTCATGTTTGCATCATTTTAAGTCTGGTATCTTTTATCTTTCTTTAATTCTCCAAAATTTATCTCAGTACTTATTTAAATATTTTCTTTATTTTTTTTTATCTTCTGCTGCATTTGGGCAGATGTCATTAATTTGTTTGTTTGTTTGTTTTTCCCAACTCACTTATTCATTTTACAGCTATATTCATCTTAGTCTCCATTTATTGTATTCTTTATTTCAACAATTTTCACTTAATTTATATTCACAGTATAGTATCTTTCTTTTCTTTGTATATGTATATCATTATTTTATCATATACTTTTAAGCTATTTTTTAAAATATTTTATTTATATATTTGACAGTGAGAAATCACAAGTAGGCAGAGAGGTGGGCAGAGAGAGAGGAAGGGAAGCAGGCTACCTGCTGAGCAGAAAGCCTGATGTGGGGCTTGATCCCAGGACCCTGAGATCATGAATTGAACCGAAGGCAGCGGCTTAACCCACTGAGCCACCCAGGTGCCCCTTTTAAGCTATTTTTTAAAACTACAGTCATTCTTTTTTTTTTAATATTTTATTTATTTATTTATTTGACAGAGAGAGATCACAAGTAGTCGGAGGGCAGGCAGAGAGAGAGAGAGAGAGAGAAGCCGACTCTCGGCTGAGCAAAGAGCCTGATGCAGGATTTGATCCCAGGACCCTGAGATCATGACCTGAGCTGAAGGCCGTGGCTTAATCCACTGAGCCACCTAGGCGCCCCTAAGCTATTTTTAAAATTCCTGTTCCAATAACACTTGGATTGCCATA
>NW_026750830.1:0-1598 GCF_022355385.1 Mustela nigripes
GCGGAGCAACGAAGCACAAAATCAGGACTTTTAAAAGTCTGTTCCACTGAGGGACATCGCTCCAGAGGCTAAACCGGGGCGAAGCTCACGCGGGGTCAGCGTGGTCTCAGGTCCCGCAGGGTCACAGAAGGATCGGGGGTGTCTGAGTATCGCAGAGCTTGCGGGTATTGGAACGGGAAAGCCGGCTACAGAGACAGAGCCGACAGTAAGCTCGCAGCTCGGGGTGACCTTGAACCAGTCGGAGGCTCGGTGAGCTCGAAGCGCGGCCGGAGGTCAGGCAGACGGGAGTAACTGGGCGCTGTTCTCTGAGGGCGCACTGAGGAGTGGGGCCACCGGCTCTCGGCTCCTCCCTGCCAGAGATCAGGAGGCTGCCATTTGTATTCCCGTCCTCCGGAACTCAACAGAAAGGGCTCAGGGAACAAAAGCTCCTGAAAGCAAAGAGGAGCGGATTACTCAGCCTGGCCCCTGGTAAGGGCGGTGCAATTCTGCCTGGGGCAAAGACACTTGAGAATCACTACACCAGGCCCCTCCCCCAGAAGATCAACAAGAAATCCAGCCAAGACCAAGTTCACCTACCAAAGAGTGCGGTTTCAATACCAATGAGAGCAGCAGAATTCCAGAGGAGGAGAAAGCAAAGCACGGAACTCATGGATTTCTCCCTGTGATTTTTTTAGTCTTGCAGTTAATTTAATTTTTTTCTTTTTCATTTTTTTCTCTTCTTCTGCTAAATTTTTTTTAACTTTTACCCTTTTCTTTTTTAACGTTTTTTAACTAGTTTATCTAATATATATATTTTTTCCTTTTTATATTTTTCTTTATCGTTTTCTTTTTTTTTATTCTTTTCTTTTATTTTTTTAATTTTTTTTTCTTTCTTTCTTTTTGAACCTCTTTTTAATCCCCTTTCTCCCCCCTCAAAATTTGGGATCTCTTCTGATTTGGTTAAAGCATATTTTCCTGGGGTTGTTGCCACACTTTTAGTATTTTACTTGCTCCTACATATACTCTTACCTGGACAAAATGACAAGGCGGAAAAATTCACCACAAAAAAAAAAGAACAAGAGGCAGTAACGAAGGCTAGGGCCCTAATCAATACAGACATTGGTAATATGTCAAATCTAGAGTTCAGAATGACAATTCTCAAGGTTCTAGCTGGGCTCGAAAAAGGCATGGAAGATATTAGAAAAACCCTCTCGGGAGATATAAAAGCCCTTTCTGGAGAAATAAAATAACTAAAATCTAACCAAGTTGAAATAAAAAAAGCTATTAATGAGGTGCAATCAAAAATGGAGGCTCTCACCGCTAGGATAAATGAGGCAGAAGAAAGAATTAGGGAGATAGAAGACCAAATGACAGAGAATAAAGAAGCTGAGCAAAAGAGGGACAAACAGCTACTGGACCACAAAGGGAGAATTCGAGAGATAAGTGACACCATAAGACGAAACAACATTAGAATAATTGGGATTCCAGAAGAAGAAGAAAGAGAGAGGGGAGCAGAAGGTATACTGGAGAGAATTATTGGGGAGAATTTCCCCAATATGGCAAAGGGAACGAGCATCAAAATTCAGGAGGTTCAGAGAATGCCCCTCAAAATCAGTAAG
>NW_026750831.1:0-1180 GCF_022355385.1 Mustela nigripes
ACTATTGTTTTGACTATTACTTGAAACCTATAGTAGTACTTGGGATATGTGTTTTGTATTCTGTGAACATGTGCTATTTTTAGGTTAGATAATTCCTGTCTCGAACCCCTGTTAATTTGTTTGTTTTTGTTTATTTGATAGTGGTTTCAGTAAATGGATATATCTGAAAAATTGCAAAGCCACTATTAAAATAAGTTATTATTATATATAGCATGGAATTGCACATTCCTCCTTTGATTCCGACAGAGTTTCACCATATCCTTAACAATTTGGGAAAAACATGCTATTATTTTTCTTTATAACATTTCTCCTGTCAGGCTGTGATGGTGGTCATTAGCAGTAACTCCTCTGAAGGCTTTGTCAAAAGAGTTGAAAAAACTGGAAAGGTGTGAATGAAGCTGTTTGATGAATATAAAAAAAAGAGCATTGAAGTACAATTCACACTCTTACTTCTCCTTTTATGCTTTCAGATGTTTGACATTTAAAAATTTTGCTTCTAGAAGAGATGCCCTATATAATTCTTACTTTAAGGAGCAAGTTGCTTTTATAATTTTCTTTTATTATTCTACCATTCAAGTATTTCCATTTAAATTAAATACAATACCATTTAAAAAAAATCAAAAGTGCAGCCAGTATTCAATTCTTGGGCTAAATAATTTTAGAAAGCTTTGTGTTATTGAACCTACGGGGGTTTTCTGTAGTTTTAACTCTTTCTTTCTGTGATTTTTCCCATTAGTCACGTAAGTGACTGCAATATAACAGACATTGAGGATAAAGAAGGACTGAATAGAACAATCCTAGGCCTCATGAAGTTGAGAATCTAGCAAGGGAGTCAAACAATTCAATCATTCAGAGACAATTTATTGAGTGCCTGGCCTAAGATGGGCACAACAAAACCCCAGCCCAGAGGAATCATTTTAATGGGAGAGATAGATAATAGGTAAGCCAACTAAAAAGAAAAAAATCGTACTGGTTTTTCTTTAATAGTGATGCATATTTGAACTAAATAAGCACACTTTAGAAAGAGCAGTGATTGAGAAGAGGTTTTGTAACTGAGTGGTCCGAAAGGGCCTCCCTGAAAAAGTCTGTGTTGAACAGATTTCTGAATAATATCAGCTAGGAAGCTGCGTAAAAATCTCAGGGATGGGTGATTTTTCCAGTCAAAAAACTGTAAAGGCTC
>NW_026750831.1:1280-1598 GCF_022355385.1 Mustela nigripes
TTGAACTAAATAAGCACATTTTAGAAAGAGCAGTGATTGAGAAGAGGTTTTGTAACTGAGTGGTCCGAAAGGGCCTCCCTGAAAAAGTCTGTGTTGAACAGATTTCTGAATAATATCAGCTAGGAAGTTGCGTAAAAATCTCAGGGATGGGTGATTTTTTCCAGTCAAAAAACTGTAAAGGCTCCAAAGTCACAATACAGCTGTAAGTTTCTCTAATAAAGTAGCTTCTGACAAAGAATAAGAAGAAATAACTAACCCAGGTTTGAAAGAAAAGGGACAGACTTTCTATGGAATTAATATTTAATTAAAGCTCTAAAG
>NW_026750832.1:0-556 GCF_022355385.1 Mustela nigripes
GTGAGGCTCTTGCTCAAGTTTTTGTCTCTGGATATCGTGTCACTCATGGTCGTGAAATTTCCGGGTGACTTCATGTGAAATGGACGAGTCTTACTCTCGGGGGGCTTGTCCCCGTCCAAAGAGTTTGGGTTCATTCGGTGGGATGGAAGAAGTCCGTTGTTCTGTTGTTGTTGATTTGTATTGTTTTGTTTTTCAACCTCAGGTGTCCCACCAAATGAGGGATTCCAGAGTAGAGCCCTGGTGAGGGGTGACTGGACAACCAGAAATATGGTTAAATATTGGGGCCTAAGGACATGTTAAGCCCATTATGACATCTAATGGTCCAGCCACTGAAGGGACGTACTAGAGGACATGACTCACGCTGAGAGTCACAATGCGTGTTTATGCCCTCGTCGCACTCAAGAATGGGCGGGGACTCAGGGTGAATGCTGGTTTCACCTACAATGAACGTTGGACAACATGCCAACCACAAGGTTTCTTTCCATGGGTAAGGAAGAGTTCTGATTTCTGCATCACAGTCTCCCCTGGGCAGTGATTGGAGATAAGGTCTAGGTTC
>NW_026750832.1:656-1598 GCF_022355385.1 Mustela nigripes
GACGTACTAGAGGACATGACTCACGCTGAGAGTCACAATGCGTGTTTATGCCCTCGTCGCACTCAAGAATGGGCGGGGACTCAGGGTGAATGCTGGTTTCACCTACAATGAACGTTGGACAACATGCCAACCACAAGGTTTCTTTCCATGGGTAAGGAAGAGTTCTGATTTCTGCATCACAGTCACCCCTGGGCAGTGATTGGAGATAAGGTCTAGGTTCTGAAGCCTGAAAACTGTGGTAGGTAAGAGATGATGACCTAAGGCCATGGCGGGTCTGATGTGCTCAGTGTATGGTCAGCTGTCTGGGTGTTGGTCACGAGGTCCGGGCTCAGGTTGTCAGACAGTGCATTAGTGCCTACGTTAGACTATATATTTTGGGTGCCTTCGACTAACGTGTAGGTTCTTATCTGAAGAACTCTTCAGGATATGAAGAATGAGCGAGTCTGAGGCGCGTGCTCAGGCTTTTGTCTATGGATTCTGTATCAGCGATGGCCTTTGAATGTTGGGGAGGCCTCATGGGCCATGGAGGAATCTTGCTCTCTGTGGACTTGGCCCGATCCCAATGGTTTTTCTTCAATCTGTGGGATGGGAGGACTCCTTTCAGGTTTGTTACCTCAGGTATCCCACCAAAAGAGGAATTCCAAAGCAGAGCCCTGGGGAAGAGTGAAGGGACAACCTCGAACTATGGTTAAAAATTGGGGCCTAGTGGCATGGCAAGACCAAAATGCTGTATCTCCATCCAGCCACTGAGAGGCCTTACCTGAGGACTGGGTTCAGGCTGAGGGTCACAATGTGTGTTTGTGACCAATGTGGCCCACAAGCATGGGCGGGGCCTCACGCGCCACACTGGTTTCAACTACACTGAACCTTGGACAACATGCCAACCACAAGGTGTCTTGCCATGGGGAAATAGTTCTGATTTCTGCATCATTTTCAAACCCG
>NW_026750833.1:0-1598 GCF_022355385.1 Mustela nigripes
GCATTTTTTATTGTAAGATGCGCGCGCTCCACAACACCCTGTCCTTGTGGGCTATAGGGTATTCCATGTATCAAGTGAATGTCAAGTTGTTGTAGGAAGGCTTTAAAGGGTTGTGAGGTGTAGCCTGGACCATTATCTGTCTTTAATTGGCGTGGCTTTCCCCATGCCACAAAAGCCTGTAGGCAATGGGCGATAACATCTCTGGATTCCCCCCACCCCCATGCACTGAGGCGAAAATTTTTCCAGAGCAGGTATCTACAGAGACATGAACATATCTTAACTTTCCAAATTCTGAAACATATGTGACATCCATATGCCATATATGATTAGGTAACAAACCCTTAGGATTAACCCCCAAGGACGGATTAACCCTTAGGATTAACCCCCAATTTCTGCAGGAGACTACTATGTCCCCTGCCTGTGCTTTTGTTATGTTAAATTTGAGGCGAAGAGTTAAAGCATTCTGTTTCTTCAAATCCTCCCTTAAGTGGTCCCATTGAGGTATGTTTAGCAAGCCTTCATCTAGGAACCATGGAGCTGCCTTTTCCACTGTATTCAAAAAGGCCCGAGCAGTTTTTGCTTTTACGTGGACCTTAAAGACTCCCGGCTAAATTCCAGCTCTAAGGCCGCCCCGCTTCTTATTGCGGATTTGTACAAGTTAATCCCAGCTCTAAGGCCACCCCACTTCTTATTGTGGACTCGCTAAATCCCGGCTCTAAGGCCGCCCCGCTTCTTATTGCGGACTTGTACAAGTTTCCCACCACCTTCGTCGTGGTTTTACCCCGCTTACCTGCGGACTTCTCCCTTGCAAGGTTTTTCTATTTTTACTCCCCGCTTTACCGCGGAATTCCCACTTTTGAACGTGGCTAATGTCCCCGCTTACCTGCGGACCTTTACTCCCCACTTTCCTGCGGATTACCTTGCAAGATTCCTTTATTTAGTTCCCGTGTGCCAGCGCCATTTATCGCCCTCGCCCCACAAGGACGACAAGAACCCTGGTTCGGATGCATCTTCTCTCTCTTCATTTCCGCAAGTCTACACACTTATATACATTTACATGACCAATCAGCAAGCAGGGTATAGGAGGGAGCGAATCAAGCTGTGCACCTAAACGAACAACTTCGCTAGCAACCAATGCTATTTACTTCCTCTTTGGGCGTTCCGCTTAGTCTCATGAGGCAATCCTAACCTGGCAACTAGCCAGGCGCCATCTTTTAATGGCGGAGGCCGCCCTGGCCAGGGGCCTGCCTCCAACAAATAAGGAGATTGAAACAGTGATTAAAAATCTCCAAACAAACAAAAGCCCAGGGCCAGATGGCTTCCCAGGGGAATTCTACCAAACATTTAAAGAAGAATTAATACCTATTCTCCTGAAACTGTTACAAAAAATAGAAATGGAAGGAAAGGGCGCCTGGGTGGCTCAGTGGGTTAAGCCGCTGCCTTTGGCTCAGGTCATGATCTCAGGGTCCTGGGATCGAGTCCCGCATTGGGCTCTCTGCTCAGCAGGGAGCCTGCTTCCCTCTATCTCTCTGCCTGCCTCTCCATCTACTTGTGATCTCTCTCTGTCAGATAAATAAATAAAATCTTAAAAAAAAAAA
>NW_026750834.1:0-1598 GCF_022355385.1 Mustela nigripes
CAGTTGGGAGCTTCTCACAACTCCCATCGTGAGAAACCCCCATGGCCTCGTGATACCCCCCCCTTCATGAAGGGGACATCAGGGACCTAAGGTCCAACCTGAGAAATAGTCTGATCCTCACCCTGACGTCAGATGCACGAGATCTCGATTCAGGTCTGTATATAGTGCCTGCCATGTCCTCACCCAGAAACCTAAGCCTAGCTTGTGTCCTCAGACTTCTGTACACAGAATACTGGCTACAAGCCCTCCAGTTTGGCAATCCAGAACTACAATGCAGCATTCTACCTGCCCTGCAAAAGAAATACATTGCCCTCTGGGGCTACCCAGAAACCCCAAATGAGGATCAACCTGCATGCCTCTTGGCTGTACCCAAAATATATAGGCTGACCTGGGCAATAATGACCTTTCTGACAGAGCCTGAGCCTGGACCTCCTGGCCCCACCCAGACAGCTTGCCGCCCACTGAACACATAGGACCAGTGATTGCCTTAGGTCGTTATCTCTTCCCAACCTCGGTTTTAAGGTTTCAGATCCTAGACCTTATCTCCAATCACTGCCCAGGTTTGAAAATGATGCAGAAATCAGAACTCCTTCCCAATGAAAGAAACTTGTGGTTGGCTTGTTGTCCAACGTTCAGGGTAGTGGAAACCTGTTTGTCCGATGATGCACCGCCATTGCTCGCGGGCCACATATGTGGCGAACTCACATTGTGACCCTGAGCCTTAGCCCAGTCCTCAGGTAAGGCCTCTCAGTGGCTGGATGAAGAGACAGCATATTGGGCTTGCCATGCCCCTAGGCCCCAATTTTTAACCATAGTTCGGGTTGTCCCTTCACTCTTCCCCAGGGCTCTGCTTTGGAACTCCTCTTTTGGTAGGACACCTGAGGTAACAACCCTGAAAGGAGTACTCCATCCAACAGATTGACGAAAAACAATTGGGATTGGGCCAAATCCACAGAGAGCAAGATTCGTCCATGGCCCATGAGGCCTCCTCGACATTCCACGGCCATCGCTGAAACAAACTCCAGAGACAAAAGCCTGAGCATGCACCTCAGACTCGCACTTTCTTCATATCCTGAAGATGTCTTCTCATGGTTTGTAAATCGGGCCTGCCATACCTACGTCCCCAAACATAAGCTGAGTTTGTGTTTTCAGACTTCTGTCCTCAAAGTCCTGGGCCACACACCATCCAGGCTGGGGACCCTGGAGCCACACATTAGGACTGTGCCTACCCAATCCATGGGAATTCTGCCCATTCCATTATCCAAAATCGTACAAATTAGGAGAACCCTCCAAATCCCTGAGGCCATCCCAATAGTATAGGTCACCCGGGACAAAAAAGGTCAGTCTGACACCAGCTGAGCATCTAACTCCACTCATACCCTAGATGGATGTCCCCAGAGAAGAAGATTGAAACAGACAGGACCCTAGGCCAAAATCGGATCCATTGCTTTGGTTTACAGGCATGTCTCCTCAAAACCCTGGTTTCCAATACCAGCATTGGGGTTTTCCTGAGGCACCCTTCAGAACAAAACTCGTCTCCACAAGGAAACTTGTGCATGGGAGCTATGTCAAAAGCTTAGAAGAATACTTCAGGGTCC
>NW_026750835.1:0-1598 GCF_022355385.1 Mustela nigripes
TTCAGAGCACTAACGAGAAAAACATGCAGCCAAGAATACTATATCCAGCTAGGCTATCATTGAAAATAGAAGGACAGATTAAAAGCTTCCAGGACAAACAAAAACTGAAAGAATTTGCAAACACCAAACCAGCTCTACAGGAAATATTGAAAGGGGTCCTTTAAGCAAAGAGAGAGCCTACAAGTGGTAGATCAGAAAGGAACAGAGACTATATACAGTAACAGTCACCTTACAGGCAATACAATGTCACTAAATTCATATCTCTCAATAGTTACCCTGAATGTTAATGGGCTAAATGCCCCTGTCAAAAGACACAGAGTATCAGAATGGATTAAAAAAAAAAATCTATATGTTGCCTCCAAGAAACTCATTTTAAGCCCTAAGACACCTCCAGATTTAAAGTGAGGGGGTGGAAAAGAATTTACCATGCAAATGGACATCAGAAGAAAGCAGGAGTGGCAATCCTTATATCAGATCAATGAGATTTTAAGCCAAAGGCTATAATAAGAGATGAGGAAGGACACTATATCACTATATCATACTCAAAGGATCTGTCCTACAAGAAGATCTAACAATTTTAAATATCTATGCCCCCAACATGGGAGCATCCAACTATATAAACCAATTAATAACAAAATCAAAGTAACACATAAACAATAATAAAATAATAGTAGGGGACTTTAACACTCCCCTCACTGAAATGGACAGATCATCCAAGCAAAAGATCAGCAAGGAAATAAAGGCCTTAAATGACACACTGGACCAGATGGACATCACAGATATATTCAGAACATTTCATCCCAAAGCAACAGAATACACATTCTTCTCTAGTGCACATGGAACATTCTCTAGAATACATCACATCCTCGGTCCTAAATCAGGACTCAACTGGTATCAAAAGTTTGGGATCATTCCCTGCATATTTTCAGACCACAATGCTCTAAAGCTAGAACTCAACCACAAAAGGAAATTTGGAAAGAACCCAAATACATGGAGACTAAACAGCATCCTTCTAAAGAATGAAAGGGTCAACTGGGAAATTAAAGAAGAATTGAAAAAAGTCATGGAAACAAATGATAATGAAAATACAACGGTTCAAAATCTGTGCGACACAACAATGGCAGTCCTGAGAGGAAAATATATAGTGGTACAAGCCTTTCTCAAGAAACAAGAAAGGTCTCAGGTACACAACCTAATCCTATACCTAAAGGAGCTGGAGAAAGAACAAGAAAGAAACCCTAAGCCCAGCAGAAGAAAAGAAATCATAAAGATCAGAGCAGAAATCAATGAAATAGAAACGAAAAAAACAATAGAATAAATTAACGAAACTAGGAGCTCGTTCTTCGAAAGAATTAATAAAATTGATAAACCCCTGACCAGACTTATCAAAAAGAAAAGAGAAAGGGCCCAAATAAATAAAATCATGAATGAAAGAGGAGAGATCACAACTAACACCAAAGAAATACAAACTATTAGAAGAACATAGTATGAGCAACTCTACGCAAACAGATTTGACAATCTGGAATTGGATGCATTCCTAGAAACATATAAACTACCACAACTGAACCAGGAAGAAATAGAAAGCCTGAACAAACCCA
>NW_026750836.1:0-1598 GCF_022355385.1 Mustela nigripes
ATCAGGCTCCCAGCTTCATGGGGAGTCTGCTTCTCCCTCTGACCTTCTCCCCTCTCATGCTCTCTCTCTCTCACTCTCTCTCTCTCAAATAAATAAATAAAAATCTTTTAAAAATCTGATTTTAACAGACCATAAGCTTGTTCTTGCTGGTCTTTGGAAGATTAGGCATTAGCCCTTTGGAGAAAGTTCTGAATGGCTGCTTCATGAAGGGGTCAACTGTGTCCCCAAAGTCTCTTTTTGCTGCCTTCTAATCACAGATGCTGATACAAATCCTTCCAGGTGCTGGTTTTTCAAAGCACTTAATGCTTTGGCTTTGAAGTTCCTCACTTGACAGTTCTGCTTTAATCAGTTTGTGACAAAACAGCCAATTGGTGGTGGATGCAAAGTGCACTGATAAAGTTAATATCAGGGAACAATCTTTTGAGTGTCAAGCATGTGCATGTGTGTGCACACACATAGCCATGTGCTAAGCATTATGGTAAATGTCTGACAAGAACTAAAACATCAAAAAGTCAGGATACCCCATTAGCTGATATTTTTATTATTCCTACATCCTAAACTATGAAAAACAGGGTCAGAGAATAAGAAGTGGCAAAAAGAATCAAGATTTGAGGCAGTTCGATTTCACAGCCAGCCTTGATCAATAGGCATGTACACGTGTGTCTAGTTTCAGCTCTGTGTAACCTTGCCATAACCTTGGATAAGCCATTCATCTCTCAAGTTCAGGTTCTTGATCCAAAGAGGGAAGGGGCACAGGTTGAGTACCTCCAGTGGGACTTCCTGGCAGGCTTGTTCATCCAAGCATTCCTGTTTCAGTTTGAGTAATTGAATCCAGTCTTTGTTTTAACGAAGGCCAAGCTTGTGTCCATGCCACCAGCCAACAGCATTTGTCCATGCCATGTAACAACTGAGCAACATTCATAGGAATGGGGGGAGGAAAAGATGTCCACAGGTGTTGACAGATGTTCTGCATGGAGGGACAGGAGCTGGGGCCATCACCTGCTGTTTCTAGTAGCCTTCTCTGTCGAGTTAAAATAAATGGCAATTATTTGCAACGACAGGAATGAAAGTAGAGGGTATTATGCCAAGCGAAATAAGTCAGTCAGAGAAAGACAATTATCATATGATCTCACTCATATGTGGAGTTTAAGAAACAAAACAGAATCATAGGGGAGTAAAGGAAAAAAAAATAAAACAAGATGAAGTCAAAGAGGGAGACAAACCAGAAGAGACTTTAAAAAAAAGATTTTTATTTACTTATTTGACAAACAGAGATCACAAGTAGGCAGAGAGGCAGGAAGAGAGAGAGAGAGGAGGATGCAGACTCCCCAGGGAGCAGAGAGCCTGATGTGCGGCTCGATCCCAGGACCCTGAGATCATAACCTGAGTTGAAGGCAGAGGCTTTAACCCACTGAGCCAGCCAGGTACCCCTCAGAAGAGACTCTTAATCACAGTAAACAAACTGAGGGTTCTTGGAGGGGAGGGGGATGGGTGGATGGGGTAACTGGGTGATGGACATTAAGGAAGGCATGTGATACAGTGAGCACTGGGTGTTATAAAAGACTGATGAATCACTAACCTGTATGTCTGAAACTAGT
>NW_026750837.1:0-1597 GCF_022355385.1 Mustela nigripes
TCGGGCCATAGGTATGGCAGGACTGATCTACAGACCATGAGGAGAACCCTTCGGGATATGAAAATAGGGCGAGTGTGAGGCTCTTGCTCAAGTTTTCATCTCTGTTTATCGTGTCACTCATGGTCGTGAAATTTCCGGGTGACTTCATGGGAAATGGACGAGTCTTACTATCTGGGGGTTTGGCCCTGTCCAAAGAATTGGGGTCATTCTGTGGGAAGGAAGAAGTCCGTTGTTCTGTTGTTGTTGATTTGTTTTGTTTTTTGGCCCGCAAGCATGGAGGGGCCTCATGGGCCACACTGGTTTCAACGACACTGAACCTTGGACAACATGCCAACCACAAGTTTTCTTGCCATGGGGAAAGAGTTCTGATTTCTGCATCATTTTCAAACCCGCGCCATGATTGGAGAGAAGGTTTAGGTTCTGAAGCCTGAAAACCGAGGTTGAGAAGAGGTGAAGAGATGTCAACCTAAGGCCATGGCGGGTAGGATGTGCTCAGTGTGCGGCCAGCTGTCTAGGTGGGGCCCGGAGGTCCAGGCTCTGGCTGTGTCAGAAAGGGCAATAGTGCCCAGGTCAGCCTATATATTTGGGGTAGAGCCGAATGGCGTGCAGGTTGATCCGCATTGGGTGTTTCTGGGTAGACCCATAGGGTAATGTTTTCCTTCTGGAGGGCAGGCAGAATGCTGCATTGTAGGTCTGGGTTGCCAAACTGGAGGGCTTGTGGGCCAGTAGTCTGAGGACGGAAGTCTGAGAACCCAAGCCAAGCCTAGGTTTCTGGGTGAGGATATGGCAGGCACAATCTACAGACCTGAATCGAGATCTCCTGCATCTTCAGTCAGGGCGATGATCAGACGATCGCTCAGGATGGATATTCTGTCCCTGATGGCCCCTTCTTTAGGGGGGCGTGGATCACGAGGCTATGGGTGTTTTCCCACGATGACAGTTGAGAAGTTCCCAACTGCAATGATTCTTCTGCAGGACAATTGAGACCAGTCGGTTGGCTCCAGGACAATGATTCCGAGCAGGGTTCTAAGGATGAATGGCTGGGTAGCCCACCTCGCATTCCAATTGTCTCCATGCAATAACAGGTTAGATCTGATGGATCTGGGGGAGCAACCGAGGAGGATGTGTTGAAATGGACTCTCCCGTTGATGTGTCCTAATATGATTTTGTGTCTATGCAGACCTTGGAATGAAGCGGTGGCACTGGGGCCCTGAAGGGTTCTCCTAAAAGCGGCTTTCACACAGCTCCATCGTGCACGTTTCCCATGTGTAGCTGAGATTTGTTCTTCTGGGTGAGTCAAGAAACAGCCATATGCTCTTATTGAATTCCAGGCCTCTGAGGAGTGATGCCTGGACACCAAACCAATGGATCCGATAGGTGCCTAGGGTCCTGTTCATTCCCTTCTACCTCAGGGGACATCAGTCTACGGGTCTGAGTGCAGGTAGGTGCTCAGATGGCCCCAAATTGCCCCTGTTTGTCCTGGGAAGCCACAAATATTCGGATGGCCTCAAGGACTTGGAGATTTATCCTCTTAGTAGGGTTGTGGCCTTTGGAATGGGCACATACAATTCCCTTGGAGAGGGCAAGTACAGTCGTC
>NW_026750838.1:0-1597 GCF_022355385.1 Mustela nigripes
AGTTTTCTGAGTATAGATTCTTAGCCTCTTTGGTTAGGTTTATTCCTAGGTATCTTATGGTTTTGGGTGCAATTGTAAATGGGATTGACTCCGTAATTACTCTTTCTTCTGTCTTGTTGTTCGTGTAGAGAAATGCAATTGATTTCTGTGCATTGATTTTATATCCTGACACTTTACTGAATTCCTATACAAGTTTTAGCAGTTTGGGAGTGGAGTATTTTGGGTTTTCCACATATAGTATCATATCATCTGCGAAGAGTGATAATTTGACTTCTTCTTTGCCGATTTGGATGCCTTTAATTTCCTTTTGTTGTCTGACTGCTGAGGCTAGGACTTCTAGTAGTATGTTGAATAGCAGTGGTGATAATCGACATCCCTGCCGTGTTCCTGACCTTAGCGGAAAAGCTTTCAGCTTTTCTCCATTGAGAATGATATTGCGGTGGGTTTCTCATAGATGGCTTTGATGATATTGAGGTATGTGCCCTCTATCCATACACTTTGAAGAGTTTTGATGAGGAAGGAATGCTGTACTTTGTCAAATGCTTTTTCAGCACCTATTGAGAGTATCCTATGTTTCTTGTTCTTTCTTTTATTGATGTGTTGTATCACATTGACTGATTTGCCGATGTTGAATAACTTTGCAGCCCTGGAATAAATACCACTTGGTCGTGGTGAATAATCCTTTTAATGTACTGTTGAATCCTATTGGCTAGTATTTTGTTGCGAATTTTCGCATCCGTGTTCATCAAGGATATTGGTCTATAGCTCTCTTTTTTGATGGGATCCTTGTCTGGATTTGGGATCAAGGTGATGCTGGCCTCATAAAATGAGTTTGGAAGTTTTCCTTCCGTTTCTATTTTTTGGAACAGTTTCAGGAGAATAGGAATTAGTTCTTGTCTTTTTTTTTTTTTAAGATTTTATTTATTTATTTGACAGAGAGAAATCACAAGTAGATGGAGAGGCAGGCACAGAGAGAGGGGGAAGCAGGCTCCCTGCTGAGCAGAGAGCCCGATGCGGGACTTGATCCCAGGACCCCGAGATCATGACCTGAGCCGAAGGCAGCGGCTTAACCCACTGAGCCACCCAGGCGCCCCGGAATTAGTTCTTCTTTAAATGTTTGGTAGAATTCCCCCAGGAAGCCATCTGGCCCTGTGCTTTTGTTTGTTTGGAGATTTTTAATGACTGTTTCAATCTCCTTCCTGGTTATGGGTCTGTTCAGGCTTTCTATTTCTTCCAGTTTTGTTTATTTATTTTTTTAAATTTTAGTTTAGTTTAATTCAGTTTATTCTTTTTTATTTTTACTTTTTAATATTCATATAGAATTTTTATCTTTTAATATTCATAAAAAGTTAAACTTCAAGGTAATCCCTTTTCCCCAATCAATGCTGCCCCTATAGGTAAACCAATTTTTAATCCCCTTTTATCTTAGGGGGAGTTGAGTCCTTTAACAAAGATATCAAGATACATCCATGAAGACTCAAATAAACTTTCTTGCCCACACTGAGAATTTCTAACCACTCTCCTAACTTTTTCTTCTGCCACTGTTTCTATGTATTTGTGTTTGTCCTGGTAGTATATAAATCTTATACTTGGGGTT
>NW_026750839.1:0-1597 GCF_022355385.1 Mustela nigripes
CAGCTATCTGGGTGGCTGACAGGAGGTCTGGGTTCAGGCTGTGTCAGACAGAGCATTAGTGCACAAGTCTGCCTATGAAATTGGGCTGCTTTTGAAGGCCATGGAGGTGGATCTCATCTGGTTATTTGAGGCAGCCCCATAGGGCACTTATTCTTTCTGGTGGGCAGGCATAGTGCTATTTTGTGGCTCCAGAATTCCCAATCTTGAGGGCTTTTGGGCCAGGACGAAGAGTGTGAAAATACAAGCTAAGATTAGGTTTAGGGCCTAGGGCATGGTAGGCCCAATCTGCAGAGGCTGAACTGAGATTTCCAGCATCTGAAGTTAGGCTGAGTGTCAGACATTCACTCAGGCTGGAGTTTTTGTCAATGAGGGCGCCTAATGTAGGGGCGGCCCCATGATGCCATGGAGGTCTTGAGCCTTGTTTTATGGGCTTGAATGTGGTTGATCTCAGCGAGTTTTCTCATCGGATGCAGACATTTGGATGATGGCCATGTCTTTCTAAATGGACCCTTTGTTGTTCTGAATTGTCTTCTTTCTCTGTTCATTAGATTGGTTGTCTTTCTATTGTCTCTTGTCAAGACCTAGGAAACTTAGCCTTTTAGGATTAGTTTGGGTACAGTCTAGCCCTTTTCACCATTTTCTTTTCACAAAATCTATACTATCTTCTGCATCTTTCTATGTATAGTTTATATTTCACTGACATATTTAGGTCCTTTCTTGAAATAGAATATTAGTAGTTCATTCTGAAGGTCATTGTTGAAATGGAAGTCTACTGCCTCACCAGTCATGTTTTCTTTTTCCCGTCTGTTCATTCTTCCCTTTTGAACTGCCTTCCTTTCAATGAACTGAGTCCTTTGTAGGCTGCTCTCTGTCTTCTATTATTGGCTGTCACACGGGCAGTGAGAGATTAGTAGGTAATTCTGACCCTTTCTAAAATTGTCCTCCCACTTGTTCAGGGAATCTGTAGAAGAAGCTTTCTTTGAGGGATCATTTTGTCCTGCTCCTAACTCATGCTCCTTACCAGGTCTCTCCTGAATATTCTGACTTATCAAAAAGAACACTTCCCTATGGCTTGTTGGAACTCCAATGACCTCTAGCCTTTTATGAGTCTTGCTAACCATCTGGTTCAGTTGCCTTGACTCTTTGTTAGAACCTGGGCCATTTTCTTAGACACACACTGCTTCCTATGGAGCAAGGACTCAAGAGGACTCCAGTGTGTATTTCCAAGAGCTTGTTTTCTACTTGACTTCCTTCTTTCTGGAACCCATGGCCTTTTCATCACTCTAGCCTTCCTGAATTCCAATCTCTCTTTCCTCACACCAGGGAGACTCCCATCTTTTCCTTGGAATATCCTTCATACCCCCACCATCCAGAACTCCTCCAGGTGAAAAGCCAAGTGAATCCTGGGGCTTAGTTTTGTTTGTTTGTTTGTTTGCTTGCTTGTTTTCTTTTTCACAGAGTTCACAAATGTGCGTTCCTTTTCAATGGTTTCAAGAGTTAGATATAGATAATAGATAGATGATAGATAGATAGAAAGATAGATAGATAGATTTTTCTTTTCCAATTCCCCATGGGCTTATGGTTGGTTTCTTTTCCT
>NW_026750840.1:0-1597 GCF_022355385.1 Mustela nigripes
TTCTGTCTGGCCCTTTTACTTCCAATTACAAAGCCACAAAGAAGAACACAAGTTGTTTGAAATTTCCAGGTTTTTTCGAAACTCTCCTAGCAGAAGCCTGTTGTTTTTTTTCTCCTGGTGACTATTGCTGACCTGAGGGAATGTCCCCACTGCAGTGATGTCACAGTGGCAGGAGCAGAGAGGAGATAGGAGCAGGAGGCTGCTGTTCTGTGGCCCGTCACAGTCTTTACAGGGGAGGCTGCCAGCGAGGGGGCAAGGTGGGCTAGACAGTGACCAGGTGTGCACACAGGCTTGTGTTGTATGTAGAAGTCTGTCCCTGTTGGGAGATTTTCCTCCAGAGCAAGCAAAGAAACACAAGCAAACACAAACAAAAACTTTCCTGGAATGAACGGACTCTGCTTGTGTTATAAGCCATGAACTTCAACAAAAATACTCCCTTCCTTTATTTTTTAAAAGGAGCAGATACGTTCCTAGTAAAAGTGAGCAGAAAGGTATTCCCCATCTGAGATATTCCCCATCTGCCTTGCTCTGGAGCTTCAAGGTCTCTCCCGCATTTCAGCACCCTGCACCAGAGGGAACACTTGTCCAGTTGCTTCCCACAATGTAACAAGTAGTTCTAGGGTTGGGAACAAGGCTTCAATGAGCCATGGGTTGTCTTGTGGATGTTGCTGGTGTTTGAACTTGTTTTGATGTGGGCTTTGGAAATGAAATACAAATAGATTCTACATAAGCATTTAATTATTCAAAACTTATTTTTGCATCAAGAATTCTATCTGGTATAAATAGAAAAAATATTTTGAGAATAACTAGATGAGTTATTCTCAAAATATTTCTCAATAATTCTCAAAGAATTATTATTATATTAATTATATTCATATAATATGATATAATATTATATTATATGTAATTATATTATTATAATATTAATATATTATATATATTATGTATTATATAATTATATTATTATATTAATTATTTCTCAAAATAATTCTCAATATTATGAGAATAACTTGATGCGTATCTAGCGCAAGAGAAGTTAATTGAAGCCATACTAAAATACAGTACACAAAAAACAAACATCCAATAAATAATTGAATAATTCATTGGCTTTTTGCAATTTGGAATGATTATCAATATCTATTATTATGTCTTTCTACAAATTCTTAATTAGCATTGTGCTTTTATATTTCTATTTAAGTAAGAAAAAATTTAGAGGTTATTCATCATAATTAGATATCCAGTAAAGAATAAGTAGCTTAAACTATAGCTCTCAGTTGAAATTTTTGTCCATCTTAACACTGAATTAATTAAACAGAGTAAAATGAACATTTTCTTTTCTAATCTATTAAGCTGAGCTATACATACATAACTATATAGACTGCAGATCCATGTTACCAAGTTTTGTTGGAAGGTTCAAATACATAAATATTCAAAAGACTGTGACAGGACGCAGCAATAGGAAAAAGAAACGGTTGAGAAACCCACGCTCTACAACCCAGGAGAAAGTGTAGAAAGGAAAGCAAAAAGAGAAGTAGAAAGGAAGGGAAACGTTCAGAAATCGAAAACTCCTGTGTCCCCTACTTAAACCACACGCACA
>NW_026750841.1:0-1085 GCF_022355385.1 Mustela nigripes
AAACTGGAGGGCTTGTGGGCCAGTAGTCTTAGGACGGAGTCTGAGAATCCAAGCTAAGCCTCGTTTTCTGGGTGAGGATATGGCAGACACAATCTACAGACCTGAATCGAGATCTCGTGCATCTGAAGTCAAGGTGAGGATCGGACTATTTCTCAGGTTGGACCTTATGTCCTTGATGGCCCCTTCATGAAGGGGGGGGTATCGCGAGGCCATGGGGATTTCTCACGATGGGAGTTGTGAGAAGCTCCCAACTGCAAATATTCTTCTGCAGGAAAATTGAGACCTGTTGGTTGGCTCCAGTCCAATGATTCCGAGCGTGGTTCTAAGGATGGATGGCGGAGTAGGCCACCTCGCATTCCAATTGTCTCATAGCAACAAGACAAGTTAGATCTGCTGGATCTCGCAGAGCAACCGAATATGCTGAGAAGAATTCTACTCTCCCGTGCATGTGTCCTAATATGATTTTGTGTCTATGGAAACCTTGGAATGAAGCGGAGCACTGGGGCCCTGAATGGTTCTCCTAAAAAGAGGCTTTGACACACCTCCCACGTGCAAGTTTCCCATGTGTAGATGAGTTTTGTTCTGATGGGGGAGTCAAGAAATAGTCATATGCTGGTACAGAAATCCAGGGCTCTGAGGAAGATACCTGGAAGCCAAAGCAATGGATCCGATTAGGGCCTAGGGGCCTGTTAATTCCTTTTTAACTCTGGGGATATCAGTCGACGAGTCTGAGTGCAGGTAGATTCTCAGATGCTCTCAGATTGCTCCTGTTTGTCTTGGGAAGCCACCACTATTGGGATGGCCTCAGGGACTTTGGAGGTTTATTCTATTAGTAGGGTTGTGGCCATTGGAATGGGCACACAGAATTCCCTTGGAGAGGGCAAGTACAGTCCTCAGGTTGCTCCAGGGGCCTGAGCCTGTAGGGTGTGTAGGCATGGGCTGTTGGGAGAGTTTTCTGAATACACAGGTTGGACCTTATGTCCCTGATGGCCCCTTTATGAAGGGGGGGGGATCATGTGGCCATGGTGGTTCTCTCACAATGGGAGTTCTGAGAAGCTCCCAACTGCAAAGATTCTTCTGCAGGA
>NW_026750841.1:1185-1597 GCF_022355385.1 Mustela nigripes
AGACGATTGCTCAGGTTGGACCTTATGTCCCTGATGGCCCCTTTATGAAGGGGGGGGGATCATGTGGCCATGGTGGTTCTCTCACAATGGGAGTTCTGAGAAGCTCCCAACTGCAAAGATTCTTCTGCAGGAAAATTGAGATCTGTTGGTTGGCTCCAGGCCAACGATTCCGAGCAGGGTTTTAAGGATGGATGGCGGGGTAGTCCACCTCACATTCCAATTGTCTCCTGGCATCAAGACAAGTTAGATCTGCTGGATATCGCGGAGCAACCGAATACACTCAGTTGAAATGGACTCTCATATGGATGGGTCCTAATGTGTTTTTGTGTCTATGGAGACCTTGTAATGGGGCAGTGGCACACAGGCCCTGAAGGATTCTCCTAACTGGAGGTTTTGAGACATCTTTAAAGGA
>NW_026750842.1:0-1597 GCF_022355385.1 Mustela nigripes
GTGGATTTCCTTGTATCTCTTAAGGAAATTGAATTTATAGTTAAAAACGTTCTCACACAAGAAACTTTGGGCCAGGATAGCTTCACTGGTAAGTTCTACCAAATATTTAATGAAGAAATAATTCTGATTCCACACCAACACTTTCCTAAAATTGAAAACAGTGAAATATGTCTCAGCTCATTCTGTGAGGCCACAATTGCCCTTATACCAAAACCAGAGAGACATTACAATAAAAAGAGAAAACCACAAAACAATATTCCTCATGCACACAGATGCAAAAACTCAAAACAAAATTTAAAAAATATCAAATCTAACAAAATGTACTATATATAATGACCAAATTGGGCTTGTCAAAGTAATGCAAAATTGGCTTAACATTTAAAAAAGCATGAACTCAGCTCATCAAATTACCAAACTTAAAAAAGAAAAATATATGATCAACTGAATTGTCTTAGAAAAACATTTGACAAAATCCAACACATGTTCTTAACTTCAAAATAGTCCAAAAAAATTAGGAAAATTGGAATAGAAGGAAAATTATTCAACCTGACAAAGAGAATCTACAAAAACTCTATAGCTGAAATCAGTAGTAAATAGTAAAAAATTGTTTTTTAAGATTAGGAACAAGAGAGGGATGTCCATTTATACCACATCCATTCCCCTGTATAAAAGAAGTTCTAGCCATAGCAATAAAGCAAGGTAAAGAAATAAAAGCATCCAGATCAGAAAGGAAGAGGTAAAACTGTCTTTATCCGAAACATGATCATATATGTAGGAAACCTGATGGGGTCTACAAAATAAACCTATTAGAACTAAAAGGTGAATTTAACAAGGTTGTAGATTAAAAGGTCAACCTACAAAAGTCAAAGTATTTTTGATATACAGTACTAGAAAAAATAAAAAATTGAAATTAGAAAATGATGCCACTTATAATAGCCTGAAAAATATTAAATACTTAGGGAAAAATCTAACCAAAAAAAAGATGTGAAAAGTCTACATATAAAAAACTACAACATATTGTTAAGAGAAATTTATGAAGCCCTAAATAAATGGAACAATCTACTGTGTTTATGGATTGGAAGACTAAATATCATTAAGATATCAATTCTCTCCTAATTGGACCATAGATTTAATAAAATCCCATTGCAAATTCCTGCAGGCTTTTTGTAAAAATTGACAATTTGATTCTGAAATTCATATGTATATGCAAAGAACTTCAAATAGCCAAAACAAGTTGAAAAGCGAACAAAAAGCATGGGAGATTTACACTATTTTACTTCAAGTGTTATTATAAAGCTAGAGTAATCAGTACAATATGGCATTTGTGTAAAGACATACAAATAGGAACAGAATAGAGAGACTAAAATATCACACATAGGAGAAAAGGGAACCCTCCTACACTGTTGGTGGGAATGCAAGCTGGTGGAACCACTCTGGAAAACAGCATGGAGGTTCCTCAAAAAGTTTAAAATAGAGCTACCTTATGACCCAGCAATTGCACTACTGGGTATTTACCCTAAAGATACAAACGTAGTGATCCGAAGGGGCATGTGCACCCGAATGTTTATAGCAGCAATGTCCACAATAGCCAAACCAT
>NW_026750843.1:0-1596 GCF_022355385.1 Mustela nigripes
ACCTCCCCCCAGATATGGCTAAGTATGCTAGATCGGTAGTCAAAGACAGGTAAGACTGATCCCACACCATAGCAACCTAAGACAGGGGCTCTTCGACCAGGGAGAGTACGCGATGACGGGTAAGCATGTGTGCTAAGTATTGGCAACCTAAGACAGGCACGATCTCAGCCATTATAAATAAATAAAAAAGGGGGAGATGTCAGGAGCCAGTACAGGAGGCCTACTATAAGAGCTGTAAGGGACTGAATATGATTGGCTGTTCATTTAGGTACACTCACGCGGGAGGTGCATGAGCACTGCGGTGATTGGCTAGGCGGGCTAAGCTGCCAGTGTATATATGCTTGAATGTACTTGTAGAGGGGCAGGCCCGCCGGGAGCCAGGCCGCGCCGAGCCGCGCCGGCCAGAGGGGGCCGCAGCCCGGACCATGGCGGCGGCGGCAGTGGCGGCGGCGGGCCCTGAGGGGCGGCGTGGGGCCCTGGAGGCGGCGGCGGCACCCGAGCGGGGCGGCAGGAGCTGCGTGCTGTGCTGCGCCAGAGGGGGAAGAAGATAAAAGAAGCCATTAAAGAAGTTTGCCTCCACGCGTGTCTCCATGTCGTTCTTGCTGGCGAGAGCAACAGACATCAGAAGAAAGCAGGAGTGGCAATCCTTATATCAGATCAATTAGATTTTAAGCCAAAGATTATAATAAGAGATGAGGAAGGACACTATATCATACTCAAAAGATCTATCCAACAAGAAGATCTAACAATTTTAAATATCTATGCCCCCAACATGGGAGCAGCCAACTATATAAACCAATTAATAACAAAATCAAAGAAACACATCAACAATAATACAATAATAGTAGGGGACTTTAACACTCCCCTCACTGAAATGGACAGATCATCCAAGCAAAAGATCAACAAGGAAATAAAGGTCTTAAATGACACACTGGACCAGATGGACATCACAGATATATTTAGAACATTTCATCCCAAAGAAACAGAATACACATTCTTCTCTAGGGCACATGGAACATTCTCCAGAATAGATCACATCCTCAGTCTTAAATCAGGCCTCAGCTGGGATCAAAAGATTGGGATCATTCCCTGCATATTTTCAGACCACAATGCACTGAAGCTGGAACTCAATCACAAGAGGAAATTTGTAAAGAACTCAAATACATGGAAACTAAACAGCATCCTTCTAAAGAATGAATGGGTCAACCAGGAAGTGAAAGAATTGAAAAAATTCGTGGAAACAAATGATAATGAAAACACAACGTTTCAAAATCTGTGGGACACAACAAAGGCAGTCCTGAGAGGAAAATATATAGCGGTACAAGCCTTTCTCAAGAAACAAGAAAGGTCTCAAGTACACAACCTAACCCTACACCTAAAGGAGCTGGAGAAAGAACAAGAAAGAAACCCTAAACCCAGAAGGAGAGAGAAATCATAAAGATCAGAGCAGAAATCAATGAAATAGAAACCAAAAAAAATATAACAAATCAACGAAACTAGGAGCTGGTTCTTTGAAAGAATTAATAAGATTGATAAACCCCTGGCCAGAATTATCAAAAAGAAAAGAGAAAGGACCCAAATAAATAAAATCATGAA
>NW_026750844.1:0-1596 GCF_022355385.1 Mustela nigripes
CAGGTTGAGGTCATGACGGGGGGCACACATGACAGCATTAGCACCCGTACAAGAAAAAATGCTGGAGACCTTGTGCTCTTTCATACCCAGGCTCGAACTAGTGCAAAGGAGGCCACGAGACCACATAGCAAGATGACCGCTGTTTACCGCCCCACCTGTGGGGCGAACCCACCCCGGAAACAGAACTCAGCCGCCAGAGCTAAGTGTCTGTTGTTCAAGCCCCTGGCTGATGGTGGCCCAGCCAGCTAACGCATGTCCCAGAATGAGAAGCCAGAGCCTAGGTGGTTTTCCACCACATCACACACCTCTGCCTGGGGGAGCACTGGGACCGACAGCCTCGGCCTCTCTTGGTGACCAGTTTCAGTCTCCAGCCTCCAACCCTAGGCACCCTGACACCCCGACTCCTCTTGCCATGCTACCTGAAATCCCTCTGCGGCCCAGCCCTTCCGCTCTGGCCCCGCTGCTGGAGCCCAGAGCCCACTGCCCGTGCGGAGGATGCCGTGCCCTCCTCCCCTTCTCCAACAGGCTCAGAGCACGGATCCCACTGCCGTTCTTCCTGACTCACCCCCCCCCCCAGGGACCCCCACGCCCTCAGGGGATAGCCCAAGCCCCTGCGGGACATCAGGGCTTTCCATGGGCTGCACCCCTGCCCTTACCCTACCCTCATATCCACCCCTGCAGGGGTGAAAACGGTGCATGAAGGCAGGACCGCCCAAGAAACAGTCCTGAAGGGGCGTCTCAGGAAACTGCTAGGAAAGGCGTTTAGCCTAAGAGAGAGGAGAGGGACAGAACAGCAGGTCAGCCCTCACCGGGGCCCAGAGAGTGCCACATTGGGCCACATCAGAGGCCATGACCCATGTACTCTATGGGGTTAAGGCTGGGAGCAGCCCGGGCATGGACTCCAGAGCCCCATCCTCCTCACACCTTGGAGGGGCCTGTGCTGGGTTCTGATCTATGGAAAGTGGTCTCGTGGTTCACAGTCCAGCCCCTTACAGCCTGCAGGGAATCCTGGGGACTTCGGGGGGCAGGGGCGGGGGCAGGGAGCAGGTCAGATTACAGCACCTCCATCAGCTGGCCCGGAATGGGCCTCTGACTCCCCCGTTGAACCCCTGGTGGATCTTGATAGCTCTAAAACAGGGGACAGCAAGGCCTCACACACCTCACCCTCAGTCTCCCCTGGTGGCGGGCAAGCCCCCTCTGGCTCTTCACAGAGCTCAGGAGAGTGGAGGGACTGCCCCATGCCCTTCAGGAAGGGTCAGGTCCCAGGCGAGCCGCCAAAAGACCAGACGTGGGACTGCAGCAGACGACAGACCACCACTCGAGCCAGAGGCCATGAGGGCTTGAATGTCCCGCCGTCGGGGTGGGACGTGGAGCCAGCCTGAGGGCCATGGGAGGGCCCCAGCACACAAGTGCACGACAGCTTGCAGGGGCGCCCGGGGCACCCGACCGCGGGAGGCTAGCAAACAGCACGACAGGTGGATGGGAGAGGGTCAGGAGGGCGGGAGAGGGGGCCCTATCTTGTAGGCTAGAGCCAGAACTGGAGAGCCTCGTGCCCCGGGAGACATGAGGTCAGTAAAATACACACAGCTTCGCATC
>NW_026750845.1:0-584 GCF_022355385.1 Mustela nigripes
TCTATGTTACTCAGAGGAGCCTTCTTTGTAGAAACATATTATCCAATATTTTATAAAGCTGAATTTAAATTCTGTCCCTTCATTCCCCTCAAAGCTTAAAAAGCCAAGGAAATTATGTTCCATTTTTTAAAAGCTCATAGATGGCATTGTTTTAATGTTGCATTTTTGAGTTTTCATCACTTTTTATGTTACTTCTACTTCACAGATAAACAATTGCTAATGACAATGTGAACTTCCTACAAATGTGCTATCAAAATCCCTAGGTACACATTACTGAAGTTCTTCGTTCCCTTTAAACATAATTTCTCTCTTGATATGCATTCTTGTTTTGTATTATATTGCATTATAAAGTTTTTTTTAACAGACTGCATTTTTTAGTGTAGTTTGGGGATCAAAGTAAAATTCCCTTTCCCCACATACACACAGCCTTCCCCATTATCCACATCCTGTACCACGGTGATAATTTTTCACGCTCACTGACCCTACACTGACACATCATTATCACCCCAAAGTCCACAGTTTACATTAGAGTTCACTCTTGGTGGGGCACCAGGGTGGCTCAGTGGGTTAAGGCAGAAGCCTTA
>NW_026750845.1:684-1596 GCF_022355385.1 Mustela nigripes
ATATGCATTCTTGTTTTGTATTATATTGCATTATAAAGTTTTTTTTTAACAGACTGCATTTTTTAGAGTAGTTTGGGGATCAAAGTAAAATTCCCTTTCCCCACATACACACAGCCTTCCCCATTATCCACATCCTGTACCACGGTGATAATTTTTCACGCTCACTGACCCTACACTGACACATCATTATCACCCCAAAGTCCACAGTTTACATTAGAGTTCACTCTTGGTGGGGCACCAGGGTGGCTCAGTGGGTTAAGGCTTCTGCCTTCGGCTCAGGTCATAATCTCACGGTCTTGGCATCGAGCCCCAGACCACACTCTCTGCTTGGCAGGGAGCCTGCTTTCCCCCAACCCCTGATTTCCCCGCCTGCCTCTCTGCCTGCTTTGATGCCTGTCAAATAAATAAATAAAATCTTAAAAAACCTTTTCTCATAGAGTTCACTCTTGGTATAGTATCTTATGCATTTTGACAACTGTGTAGCGATATATATCTAAAATATCATACATGTCATACAGAACATATTCATTGGCCTAAAAATCCTCTGTGCTCTGCCTGTTCATCCTCCTCCTCTCCTAACTGCTACAAACCGCTGACCTTTATACCATTTGCCTAGTTCTGCCTTTTCTAGAAGGTCATATAGTTTGAACCTTGCAACATGAAGCTTTTTCAAATTGACTTCTTTCACTTATTATGACGGATTTTAAGTTTGTTCCATGTCTTTTCATTGCTTGATAGCCATTTCTCTTTATCGCTGAAGCATATCCCATTGTTTCAATGGACCACAGTTTATCTATCCATTCTCCTCCTGAAGGACATCTTGGTTACTTCCAACTCTGGCACGTATGGGTAAAGCATTTACAAACACAGGTTTATATGCAGGATTCTGTGTACACAAAGTTTTCACTCTTT
>NW_026750846.1:0-1596 GCF_022355385.1 Mustela nigripes
TGTTTTTCTGTTTCCAGAATTGCTGTTCTTCTTCTCTTCGATCTGCCGATGGATTTTCAGGTGTTTGCAATCTTTAGATAAGCTCTCTAGCTGATCTCCGGCTAGCTGAAGTAGTCTCGGCCTGCTACTTCTCCGCCATCTTGACTCCTCCCCCCTGGACCACATCTTTTTTTACCTATTCATTGGTTGGAGGGCATCTTGACTGCTTCCACAGTTTGGATATTGTGGACATTGCTGCTATGAACATTGGGGTGCATGTGACTCTTCTTTCCACTACATCTATATCTTTGGAGTAAATACCTAGTAGTACAATTGCTGGGTTGTAGGGTATCCCTATTCTTAATATCTTGAGAAACCTCCATACTGTTTTCCAATGTGGCTGTACCATTTTGCATACCCATCAACAGTGTAAGAGGGTTCCCCTTTCTCCACATCCTCGCCAATATTTGTTGTTTCTTGTGTTGTTAATTTGTGTGTGTGTGTGTTGTTAATTTTTACTATTCTAACTGGTATAAGGTTAGACGTCATTATGGATTTGATGTGTATTTCCCTGATGGCTAGTGATGTTGAGCATTTTTTCATGTGTCTGTTAGCCATTTGGATGTCTTCTTTGGAGAAGTCTCTATTTGTGTCTTCTGCCCATTTTTTGACTGGGTTATTAATTTTTTGAATGTTGAGTTTAAGAAGTTCATTATAGATCTTGGACATTAGCCTGTTGTCAGTAATGTCATTTGTAAATATTTTCTCACATTCTGTGTGCTGCCTCGTAGATTTTTATTTGACTGGTTTTTGTTTTTTTTGGGGGTTTTTGGGTTTTTGTGTGTGTGTGTGCTGTGCAGAAACTTTTAATTTTGATGAAGTCCCAAATGCTCATGTTTGCTTTTCTTTCCTGGCCTTTGGAGATGTTTCTTGAAAGAAATTTCTGTGGCTGATGTCAAAGAAGTTAGTGCCTATGTTCTCCTCTAGGATTTTGAAGTATTCTTCTCTCACATTGAGGACTTTCATCCATTTTGAGTTTATCTTTGTACATGGTGTAAGGGAAAGTTCAAGTTTCATTCTTCTGTATATAGGTGTCCAATTTTTACAACATCATTTATTGAAGAGACTGGTTTTTTTCCATTGATATTTTTTCCTGCTTCATTGAAAATTAGTTGATCATAGAGTTGAGGGTTCATTCCTGGAGTCTTTACTCTGTTCCAAAGACCTATGTGTCGGTTTTTGTGCCAATGCCATGCTGTTTGGGTGATCACAGCTTTGTAATATAGCTTTAGGTCATGTACTGTGTTTTTCTTTTTCATCATCCCTTGATAATTCAGGGTCATTTCTTGTTCCATACAAATTTTAATATTTTCTGTTCCAGGTCTTTGAAAAATGTGTCTTTGAAAATGTCTTTGAAAAATGAAAACTTCTTGTTCCATACAAATTTTATTATTTTTTTAATTTAAAAAAAAAATTAAAAAATATTTTAAATTAAATTAATTTATTTATTTTCAGGAAAAGAGTATTCATTATTTTTTCACCACACCCAGTGCTCCATGCAATCTGTGCCCTCTATAATACCCACCACCTGTTACCCCAACCTCCCACCCCCCCCCC
>NW_026750847.1:0-1596 GCF_022355385.1 Mustela nigripes
AAAAAGAAAAAGAAAAAGAAAAAGAAATTATCATGGCCAGGCAATCAGAGTGAAACCTGTACTCTTGACTCGCCCAAAGTAGGATTGAAAGCTGGCCAGGATACTAACTGCACATCAGAAAGACACAGAAGATATTAGGTACCCTCGAACCACAGAGATAAAACTGATAAAAATAAAAAATAATATAAACTAATGAGTTCCTGATGAAATGATTGGTAGCAAACTGGATGCAAAGTCCAGGAAGCTGGCAGAAGCAGAGATTCCAATTAGTGATCTGAAGGAAAAAGACTGGAAAATAAAGAAGAAAATCCAAAGAGAGAAGGAACAATGATGGAACATGACAATGAGTATAGGGAGGTCATCGACTCCAAGGAATGGAAAGAGTTGCCTATTGTAGGAGAACTAAGAGTGAGAGAAAGAAAGATGGCTGAACATTTCTTTGAGAAATCAGAGCTCAAAATGCCCTTAATCTTTGATCAGAAACAGGTATCCAAATTTGGAGACACAGAGGACTCCCATCACCATCAAGAGAAGCAGAGCAACACAAGACACAGGTCAGATAGAGCAAGCGACACCAGCCCAAGCCAAAATCCGTATTCCCTTCATTTCTGAAAAAAGGTAGAGCAGTGGTTCTTGTCTAGAACTAGGAGGTATTAAGAAGAGAATGAATGAGTCCTGTGGTGTGTTCATCATTCAGAGGCAGCCTTCAGCTCCACTCATGATCCCAAGGTCATGGCATCAACTCTGGTCTCAGGTTTCCTGCTCAGCGACAAGTCTGATTCCGTGTCTCCAGATCCACCCCCTCATTGTGATCTCTCTTTCTCTCTCAAATACATCGAATGCACGTATTTTGACAGAAAACAAAAGCGAAAACTAAAACAGTGTACAAGGATTGACTGGGGCCAGAAGATGGTTTATTTAATTTGGACCTAGGTCCCTATGGAATACAGCCAGATTCAGAGCACCTCCCACCATCCTAAAATGCCAGACCATTGCTCTGAGCTCCCTTGTTAATTCTGCTCTTGTTTTCTGAATCTCCTCACCAACCTGTAGCATCCGCTGTCTGTCCAGCTGTAATGGCCCTTTGTTGCCACATTGTTCATCCTCTCCTGGCTCCATGAGAACATACCCATCTTCTGAAAGAGGCACTGTTTGGTTATCGCATGAAGTCATTTGTGGGATGGTCATGAGAGGACTAAGGCAGGCTTGTGCGCCACATCTCCATTCAGTTCCCCAGAGGGTAGCTGCACCACCTTATGGAAATGCTCAAGGTTTTTCGACATTAGAATCTTCTACAATGCGTCCTTTTGGAGATACACATTTTCATCTTGAAACAGGCAAACGTGTCTTTCAAATGGCCTCACTTGTACAACAGTTCTCTTCCAATATGCTTGCTCCTTCGGACTCCTACTCCTTCAGACTCCAAGTACATAAGTCCGTCCGGGGCCTGAGGTTCTTGGGTGTAGAGTCTGACTATGGTGATTGGTCACTTTTGAAGTTTGGGAGGCTGTTTTGTCATGATTTCTTGAGACGCTAGAGGAACTCATGTCATCGCTGTTGAAGATTCAAGACATATCTTTTGCAAGGTTGTGGGTG